>NW_027003500.1:0-5343 GCF_036934945.1 Oncorhynchus masou masou
TTTGAACACATTCTAAAATAATCCACGGAGAAATCATATTTTGAATAAAAGAAATGCAGATTGTACAGCGTTATGAAATTGGTCATGTGTCAATTTTATGTTATAATATTGTTGAAAGTTGAAAAGAAAATTGTCTGGCATTATGTTTGTCATATATTTACATCTGTTTTTAAATAACTAAAAACGGTATTTTCTAGTTGTGGAAACTTTTCACTCACATTCAATGATCTAAAACAGGACACTTGCTCAAAAAGGTCTACATTGCAAATCCTGACAAGTCCACGTGACATTTGTTTTCAGGCGTCAGGTTTATAAACATGTCATAAACATGTTAGAATCAGAACATTTTCAGGAGAGCTTTTTGAAAATTGAATTTATTGAAAATGATAGTTGAAAAATTTCAGGCCAGTGAGCCTTTTGGAAAGTTAACTTTTCATGTGAGATAATGGTCATTATGTTGATATCCATTGAAGAGATCATAACAACTGCAAAATTCTGATGTTTTTTATATTTTATTGATTAAATTAAAAAGCATATCATATTGATTGTTACAAGATATGATACGTACATGCATACAGTCTCAAAACATAAAAAATATGTATTAGAAAATGTTTCATCCAGTGAAATTAAAATCAGTCCTCATGTGAAACGCTGTTCTCTTGTTTCTTCTGTGTGTCGGTGATGCTTCCCTCTGTCTTTGACAGGAATTGTGGGGTTTCCACATCCAGGCTACAGTTGATGGGAACCACTCTCTCTGCCACCTCCTCCTCACCAGATAATGGATTCTTTGGTGCCTGAATGTGGGCTTCCATCATGAGCCGGGAGCAGGTGACTGTCTCCCAGGATTCACCCCCTTCAGGCGGAGTAACTCTTGTCTGAACTCTTGGCATCTGTAGGTAAGGCCTTCCCCATCACCCAGCTTCTTCTCTGTTTTCCCACTGACTTTCAGCTTCCTGCCCACCTGCTTGACAGACAGCTCCTCTGGGGAAAAGTCTTTAGTGTCCAGTGTCAGGGCAAAGCCTCTCCTCTTTATCCAGCGTGTAGGAGACTGGTTGGATGGTCAAAGAGGATGGGACATTGTCCAACTCTTCAACGATGTGCTGCTGGAGCTTTGCCATCAGATCCAGACTGCTCTTGACTTCTAGCAGGTTTCTCTGCAGTAGATCCCGCTGGCTGAGAAGAGGTGGGACCTCTGGCCATAGACTGCGCACAGGCCAGTAGAAGTCCATCAATGGGCTGAGGGAAGACTGGAATCCTCGGGAACACAGCATCTTCAGTCAATGTTGAGTGTTGAGTCTTGTGTGTTCAGTGTTGGATGTATTGGTTCTGTCTGTGGCATGGGGAGTTTCACGAGCTTTTATATGCTGACACTTGGAGCTCCGGTATGTTTGGAACGTTCCTGTCATTGCCACAGTTCTCCACTGGGTGACACACTGCAGGGAAGTGGTGACGTCACTCCAGCCAGCTTCTAAATCAGGTAGTTGAGTAACAAGCTGGATGGAGTCCACAGTCCTGAGATATTAGTGGTGCTGTACTTAAAGCAGGTCACCTATTATTGGTTTCACTGATGAATGATTCACTTAACTTCAATATATTTATGACTTTTAAAAGTATTTTGAACCATATTGCTTTTGACATTTACAGTATTGATGGATGATTAGCAATGCATATTCTGTAACATGCAATAGTATCAGCAAAGTCAAACAAAGTTGCACAAAAGATCACAAGCTACGTTTGTAAAGAGTTTTCACCACAGGTGTCATTGCAAGAAAGGTCCAAATGTATTTGAACACATTCTAAAATAATCCATTTGAGAAATCATATTTTGAATAAAAGAAAATGCAGATTGTACAGCGTTATGAAATTGGTCATGTGTCAATTTTATGTTATAATATTGTTGAAAGTTGAAAAGAAAATTGTCTGGCATTATGTTTGTCATATTTACATCTGTTTTTAAATAACTAAAACGGTATTTTCTAGTTGTGGAAACTTGACCACCACATTCAATAAAACAGGACTTGCTCAAAAAACATTGCAAATCCTGACAAGTCCACGACATTTGTTTTCAGGGCGTCAGGGTTTATAAACATGTCATAAACATGTTAGAATCAGAACATTTTCAGGAGAGCTTTTTGAAAATTGAATTTATTGAAAATGATAGTTGAAGAATTTCAGGCCAGTGAGCCTTTTTGAAAAGTTAATCTCATGTGAGATAATGGTCATTATGTTGATATCCATTGAAGAGATCATAACAACTGCAAAATTCTGATGTTTATATTTTATTGATTAAATTAAAAGCATATCATATTGATTGTTACAAGATATGATACGTACATGCATACAGTCTCAAAACATAAAAAATATGTATTAGAAAATGTTTCATCCAGTGAAATTAAAATCAGTCCTCATGTGAAACGCTGTTCTCTTGTTTCTTCTGTGTGTCGGTGATGCTTCCCTCTGTCTTTGACAGGAATTGTGGGGTTTCCACATCCAGGCTACAGTTGATGGGAACCACTCTCTCTGCCACCTCCTCCTCACCAGATAATGGATTCTTTGGTGCCTGAATGTGGAGCTTCCCATCATGAGCCAGGGAGCAGGTGACTGTCTCAGGATTCACCCCTTCAGGCAGATATAACTCTTGTCTGAACTCTTGGCATCTGTAAGAGTAGGAGCCTTCCCCATCACCCAGCTTCTTCTCTGTTTTCCCACTGACTTTCAGCTTCCTGCCCACCTGCTTGACAGACAGCTCCTCTGGGGAAAAGTCTTTAGTGTCCAGTGTCAGGGCAAAGCCCTCTCCCTCTTTATCCAGCGTGTAGGAGACTGGTTGGATGGTCAAAGAGGATGGGACATTGTCCAACTCTTCAACGATGTGCTGCTGGAGCTTTGCCATCAGATCCAGACTGCTCTTGACTTCTAGCAGGTTTCTCTGCAGTAGATCCCGCTGGCTGAGAAGAGGTCGGACCTCTGGCCATAGACTGCGCACAGGCCAGTAGAAGTCCATCAATGGGCTGAGGGAAGACTGGAATCCTCGGGAACACAGCATCTTCAGTCAATGTTGAGTGTTGAGTCTTGTGTGTTCAGTGTTGGATGTATTGGTTTCTGTCTCGGCATGGGGAGTTTCACAGCTTTTATATGCTGACACTTGGAGCTCCAGTGTCTTCAGGAACGTTCCTGTCATTGCCACAGTTCTCCACTGGGTGACACACTGCAGGGAAGTGGTGACGTCACTCCAGCCAGCTTCTAAATCAGGTAGTTGAGTAACAAGCTGGATGGAGTCCACAGTCCTGAGATATTAGTGGTGCTGTACTTAAAGCAGGTCACCTATTATTGGTTTCACTGATGAATGATTCACTTAACTTCAATATATTTATGACTTTTAAAAGTATTTTGAACCATATTGCTTTTGACATTTACAGTATTGATGGATGATTAGCAATGCATATTCTGTAACATGCAATAGTATCAGCAAAGTCAAACAAAGTTGCACAAAAGATCACAAGCTACGTTTTAAAGAGTTTTCACCACAGGTGTCATTGCAAGAAAGGTCCAAATGTATTTGAACACATTCTAAAATAATCCACGGAGAAATCATATTTTGAATAAAAGAAATGCAGATTGTACAGCGTTATGAAATTGGTCATGTGTCAATTTTATGTTATAATATTGTTGAAAGTTGAAAAGAAAATTGTCTGGCATTATGTTTGTCATATATTTACATCTGTTTTTAAATAACTAAAAACGGTATTTTCTAGTTGTGGAAACTTTTCACTCACATTCAATGATCTAAAACAGGACACTTGCTCAAAAAGGTCTACATTGCAAATCCTGACAAGTCCACGTGACATTTGTTTTCAGGCGTCAGGTTTATAAACATGTCATAAACATGTTAGAATCAGAACATTTTCAGGAGAGCTTTTTGAAAATTGAATTTATTGAAAATGATAGTTGAAAAATTTCAGGCCAGTGAGCCTTTTGGAAAGTTAACTTTTCATGTGAGATAATGGTCATTATGTTGATATCCATTGAAGAGATCATAACAACTGCAAAATTCTGATGTTTTTTATATTTTATTGATTAAATTAAAAAGCATATCATATTGATTGTTACAAGATATGATACGTACATGCATACAGTCTCAAAACATAAAAAATATGTATTAGAAAATGTTTCATCCAGTGAAATTAAAATCAGTCCTCATGTGAAACGCTGTTCTCTTGTTTCTTCTGTGTGTCGGTGATGCTTCCCTCTGTCTTTGACAGGAATTGTGGGGTTTCCACATCCAGGCTACAGTTGATGGGAACCACTCTCTCTGCCACCTCCTCCTCACCAGATAATGGATTCTTTGGTGCCTGAATGTGGAGCTTCCCATCATGAGCCAGGGAGCAGGTGACTGTCTCAGGATTCACCCCTTCAGGCAGATATAACTCTTGTCTGAACTCTTGGCATCTGTAAGAGTAGGAGCCTTCCCCATCACCCAGCTTCTTCTCTGTTTTCCCACTGACTTTCAGCTTCCTGCCCACCTGCTTGACAGACAGCTCCTCTGGGGAAAAGTCTTTAGTGTCCAGTGTCAGGGCAAAGCCCTCTCCCTCTTTATCCAGCGTGTAGGAGACTGGTTGGATGGTCAAAGAGGATGGGACATTGTCCAACTCTTCAACGATGTGCTGCTGGAGCTTTGCCATCAGATCCAGACTGCTCTTGACTTCTAGCAGGTTTCTCTGCAGTAGATCCCGCTGGCTGAGAAGAGGTCGGACCTCTGGCCATAGACTGCGCACAGGCCAGTAGAAGTCCATCAATGGGCTGAGGGAAGACTGGAATCCTCGGGAACACAGCATCTTCAGTCAATGTTGAGTGTTGAGTCTTGTGTGTTCAGTGTTGGATGTATTGGTTTCTGTCTCGGCATGGGGAGTTTCACAGCTTTTATATGCTGACACTTGGAGCTCCAGTGTCTTCAGGAACGTTCCTGTCATTGCCACAGTTCTCCACTGGGTGACACACTGCAGGGAAGTGGTGACGTCACTCCAGCCAGCTTCTAAATCAGGTAGTTGAGTAACAAGCTGGATGGAGTCCACAGTCCTGAGATATTAGTGGTGCTGTACTTAAAGCAGGTCACCTATTATTGGTTTCACTGATGAATGATTCACTTAACTTCAATATATTTATGACTTTTAAAAGTATTTTGAACCATATTGCTTTTGACATTTACAGTATTGATGGATGATTAGCAATGCATATTCTGTAACATGCAATAGTATCAGCAAAGTCAAACAAAGTTGCACAAAAGATCACAAGCTACGTTTTAAAGAGTTTTCACCACAGGTGTCATTGCAAGAAAGGTCCAAATGT
>NW_027003501.1:0-5342 GCF_036934945.1 Oncorhynchus masou masou
GTTATCTGGTGTACACCTACCTACACACTACAACACCATCTATATTATACCATTATCTGGTGTACACCTACCTACACTACAACAACACCTCTATACTATACTGTTATCTGGTGTACACCTACCTACACTACAACAACACCTCTATACTATACTGTTATCTGGTGTACACCTACCTACACTACAACACCACCTCTATATTATACTGTTATCTGGTGTACACCTACCTACACTACAACACCACCTCTATATTATACTGTTATCTGGTGTACACCTACCTACACTACAACAACACCTCTATACTATACTGTTATCTGGTGTACACCTACCTACACTACAACAACACCTCTATATTATACTGTTATCTGGTGTACACCTACCTACACTACAACACCACCTCTATACTATACTGTTATCTGGTGTACCACCTACCTGGTGTACACACTACAACACCACCTCTATATTATACTGTTATCTGGTGTACACCTACCTACACTACAACACCACCTCTATACTATACTGTTATCTGGTGTACACCTACCTACTACAACACCACCTCTATACTATACTGTTATCTGGTGTACACCTACCTACACTACAACACCACCTCTATATTATACTGTTATCTGGTGTACACCTACCTACACTACAACACCACCTCTATATTATACTGTTATCTGGTGTACACCTACCTACACTACAACAACACCTCTATACTATACTGTTATCTGGTGTACACCTACCTACACTACAACACCTCTATACTATACTGTTATCTGGTGTACACCTACCTACACTACAACACCTCTATACCTGGTGTACCTCTATACTATACTGTTATCTGGTGTACACCTACCTACACTACAACACCACCTCTATACTATACTGTTATCTGGTGTACACCTACCTACACTACAACACCACCTCTATATTATACTGTTATCTGGTGTACACCTACCTACACTACAACAACACCTCTATACTATACTGTTATCTGGTGTACACCTACCTACACTACAACACCCCCATTATACTATACTGTTATATGGTGTACACCTACCTACACCACAACAACACCTCTATACTATACTGTTATCTGGTGTACACCTACCTACACTACAACACCACCTCTATACTATACTGTTATCTGGTGTACACCTACCTACACTACAACACCACCTCTATATTATACTGTTATCTGGTGTACACCTACCTACACTACAACAACACCTCTATACTATACTGTTATCTGGTGTACACCTACCTACACTACAACAACACCTCTATACTATACTGTTATCTGGTGTACACCTACCTACACTACAACACCACCTCCATTATATTATACTGTTATCTGGTGTACACCTACCTACACTACAACACCTCTATACTATACTGTTATCTGGTGTACACCTACCTACACTACAACAACACCTCTATACTATACTGTTATCTGGTGTACACCTACCTACACTACAACACCTCTATACTATACTGTTATCTGGTGTACACCTACCTACACTACAACACCTCTATACTATACTGTTATCTGGTGTACACCTACCTACACTACAACACCACCTCTATACTATACTGTTATCTGGTGTACACCTACCTACACTACAACACCACCTCTATACTATACTGTTATCTGGTGTACACCTACCTACACTACAACACCTCTATACTATACTGTTATCTGGTGTACACCTACCTACACTACCTCTATACTACTGTTATCTGGTGTACACCTACCTACACTACAACACCACCTCTATACTATACTGTTATCTGGTGTACACCTACCTACACTACAACACCACCTCTATATTATACTGTTATCTGGTGTACACCTACCTACACTACAACACCACCTCTATACTATACTGTTATCTGGTGTACACCTACCTACACTACAACACCACCTCTATACTATACTGTTATCTGGTGTACACCTACCTACACTACTGTTACAACCACCTCTATATTATACTGTTATCTGGTGTACACCTACCTACACTACACCACCTCTATACTATACTGTTATCTGGTGTACACCTACCTACACTACACCACCTCTATACTATACTGTTATCTGGTGTACACCTACCTACACTACAACACCACCTCTATACTATACTGTTATCTGGTGTACACCTACCTACACTACAACACCACCTCTATACTATACTGTTATCTGGTGTACACCTACCTACACTACAACAACACCTCTATACTATACTGTTATCTGGTGTACACCTACCTACACTACAACACCTCTACTATACTATCTGGTGTACACCTACCTACACTACAACACCTCTATACTATACTGTTATCTGGTGTACACCTACCTACACTACAACACCACCTCTATATTATACTGTTATCTGGTGTACACCTACCTACACTACAACACCTCCATTATACTGTTATCTATACTGTTATCTGGTGTACACCTACCTACACTACAACACCACCTCTATACTATACTGTTATCTGGTGTACACCTACCTACACTACAACACCACCTCTATATTATACTGTTATCTGGTGTACACCTACCTACACTACAACACCACCTCTATATTATACTGTTATCTGGTGTACACCTACCTACACCACAACAACACCTCTATACTATACTGTTATCTGGTGTACACCTACCTACACTACAACAACACCTCCATTATATTATACTGTTATATGGTGTACACCTACCTACACTACAACAACACCTCTAATATTATACTGTTATCTGGTGTACACCTACCTACACTACAACACCACCTCTATACTATACTGTTATCTGGTGTACACCTACCTACACTACAACAACACCTCCATTATACTGTTATCTGGTGTACACCTACCTACACTACAACAACACCTCCATTATACTGTTATCTGGTGTACACCTACCTACACTACAACACCACCTCTATACTATACTGTTATCTGGTGTACACCTACCTACACTACAACACCACCTCTACTATACTGTTATCTGGTGTACACCTACCTACACTACAACACCACCTCTATATTATACTGTTATATGGTGTACACCTACCTACACTACAACACCACCTCTACTATACTGTTATCTGGTGTACACCTACCTACACTACAACACCACCTCTATATTATACTGTTATCTGGTGTACACTAACTACCTACACTACAACACCACCTCTACTATATCTGGTGTACACCTACCTACACCACAACACCTCTATTATATTATACTGTTATCTAGTGTACACTACACCTACCTACACTACAACACCACCTCTATATTATACTGTTATCTGGTGTACACCTACCTACACTACAACACCTCTATATTATACTGTTATCTGGTGTACACCTACCTACACTACAACACCTCTATATTATACTGTTATCTGGTGTACACCTACCTACACTACAACAACACCTCTATACTATACTGTTATCTGGTGTACACCTACCTACACTACAACACCTCTATATTATACTGTTATCTGGTGTACACCTACCTACACTACAACAACACCTCTATACTATACTGTTATCTGGTGTACACCTACCTACACTACAACACCACCTCTATATTATACTGTTATATGGTGTACACCTACCTACACTACAACACCTCCATTATACTGTTATCTGGTGTACACCTACCTACACTACAACACCTCCATTATACTATACTGTTATCTGGTGTACACCTACCTACACTACAACAACACCTCTATATTATACTGTTATCTGGTGTACACCTACCTACACTACAACACCACCTCTATACTATACTGTTATCTGGTGTACACCTACCTACACTACAACAACACCTCTATATATTATACTGTTATCTGGTGTACACCTACCTACACTACAACACCACCTCTATATTATACTGTTATCCTGGTGTACCTACCTACTACAACAACACCTCTATACTATACTGTTATCTGGTGTACACCTACCTACACTACAACAACACCTCCATTATATTATACTGTTATATGGTGTACACCTACCTACACTACAACAACACCTCTAATATTAGCACTGTTATCTGGTGTACACCTACCTACACTACAACACCACCTCTATTATATTATACTGTTATCTGGTGTACACCTACCTACACTACAACAACACCTCCATTATACTGTTATCCACCTACCTACACTATTATACTGTTATCTGGTGTACACCTACCTACACTACAACACCACCTCTACTATACTGTTATCTGGTGTACACCTACCTACACTACAACACCACCTCTACTATACTGTTATCTGGTGTACACCTACCTACACTACAACACCACCTCTACTATACTGTTATCTGGTGTACACCTACCTACACTACAACACCACCTCTATATTATACTGTTATCTGGTGTACACCTACCTACACTACAACACCACCTCTATACTATACTGTTATCTGGTGTACACCTACCTACACTACAACACCACCTCTATACTATACTGTTATCTGGTGTACACCTACCTACACTACAACACCACCTCTATACTATACTGTTATCTGGTGTACACCTACCTACACTACAACACCACCTCTATACTATACTGTTATCTGGTGTACACCTACCTACACTACAACACCACCTCTATACTATACTGTTATCTGGTGTACACCTACCTACACTACAACACCACCTCTATACTATACTGTTATCTGGTGTACACCTACCTACACTACAACAACACCTCTATACTATACTGTTATCTGGTGTACACCTACCTACACTACAACACCACCTCTATACTATACTGTTATCTGGTGTACACCTACCTACACTACAACACCACCTCTATACTATACTGTTATCTGGTGTACACCTACCTACACTACAACACCACCTCTATATTATACTGTTATATAGTGTACACCTACCTACACTACAACACCACCTCTACTATACTGTTATCTGGTGTACACCTACCTACACTACAACAACACCTCTATATTATACAATTGTGCACCTACCTCTACTATACTGTTATCTGGTGTACACCTACACTACAACACCACCTCAACTGTTATATGGTGTACACCTACCTACACTACAACACCACCTCTACTATACTGTTATCTGGTGTACACCTACCTACACTACAACACCACCTCTATATTATACTGTTATATGGTGTACACCTACCTACACTACAACACCACCTCTACTATACTGTTATCTGGTGTACACCTACCTACACCACAACAACACCTCTATTATATTATACTGTTATCTGGTGTACACCTAACTACACTACAACACCACCTCTATATTATACTGTTATCTGGTGTACACCTACCTACAC
>NW_027003502.1:0-5340 GCF_036934945.1 Oncorhynchus masou masou
CAATGACTTGGGCCATTCTCCAAGTCTCCAGTAGCATGTTGTTCAGTCTAAATGACTTGGGCCATTCTCCAAGTGTCCAGTAGCATGTTGTTCAGTCTAAATGACTTGGGCCATTCTCCAAGTGTCCAGTATCATGATGTTATGTGTAAATGACTTGGGCCATTCTCCAAGTCTCCAGTAGCATGTTGTTATGTGTAAATGACTTGGGCCATTCTCCAAGTCTCCAGTAGCATGTTGTTCAGTCTAAATGACTTGGGCCATTCTCCAAGTCTCCAGTAGCATGATGTTATGTGTAAATGACTTGGGCCATTCTCCAAGTCTCCAGTAGCATGTTGTTCAGTCTCAATGACTTGGGCCACTCTCCAAGTCTCCAGTAGCATGTTGTTCAGTCTCAATGACTTGGGCCATTCTCCAAGTCTCCAGTAGCATGTTGTTCAGTCTAAATGACTTGGGCCATTCTCCAAGTGTCCAGTAGCATGTTGTTCAGTCTAAATGACTTGGGCCATTCTCCAAGTGTCCAGTATCATGATGTTATGTGTAAATGACTTGGGCCATTCTCCAAGTCTCCAGTAGCATGATGTTATGTGTAAATGACTTGGGCCATTCTCCAAGTCTCCAGGATCATGATGTTATGTCTAAATGACTTGGGCCATTCTCCAAGTCTCCAGGATCATGATGTTATGTGTAAATGACTTGGGCCATTCTCCAAGTCTCCAGGATCATGATGTTATGTGTAAATGACTTGGGCCATTCTCCAAGTCTCCAGGATCATAATGTTATGTGTAAATGACTTGGGCCATTCTACAAGTCTCCAGGATCATGTTGTTATGTCTAAATGACTTGGGCCATTCTCCAAGTGTCCAGTATCATGATGTTATGTGTAAATTACTTGGGCCATTCTACAAGTCTCCAGGATCATGATGTTATGTGTAAATGACTTGGGCCATTCTCCAAGTCTCCAGGATCATGATGTTATGTGTAAATGACTTGGGCCATTCTCCAAGTGTCCATTAGCATGTTGTTATGTGTAAATGACTTGGGCCATTCTCCAAGTCTCCAGGATCATGATGTTATGTGTAAATGACTTGGGCCATTCTCCAAGTCTCCAGGATCATGATGTTATGTGTAAATGACTTGGGCCATTCTCCAAGTCTCCAGGATCATGATGTTATGTGTAAATGACTTGGGCCATTCTCCAAGTCTCCAGTAGCATGTTGTTCAGTCTAAATGACTTGGGCCATTCTCCAAGTCTCCAGGATCATGATGTTATGTGTAAATGACTTGGGCCATTCTCCAAGTCTCCAGTAGCATGTTGTTCATGTCTAAATGACTTGGGCCATTCTCCAAGTCTCCAGTAGCATGTTGTTATGTGTAAATGACTTGGGCCATTCTCCAAGTCTCCAGGATCATGATGTTAGTGTAAATGACTTGGGCCATTCTCCAAGTCTCCAGGATCATGATGTTATGTGTAAATGACTTGGGCCATTCTCCAAGTCTCCAGTAGCATGCTGTTCAGTCTAAATGACTTGGGCCATTCTCCAAGTCTCCAGTAGCATGTTGTTCAGTCTAAATGACTTGGGCCATTCTCCAAGTCTCCAGGAGCATGTTGTTCAGTCTCAATGACTTGGGCCATTCTCCAAGTTTCCAGTAGCATGTTGTTCAGTCTAAATGACTTGGGCCATTCTCCAAGTCTCCAGGATCATGATGTTATGTGTAAATGACTTGGGCCATTCTCCAAGTCTCCAGTAGCATGTTGTTCAGTCTCAATGACTTGGGCCATTCTCCAAGTTTCCAGTAGCATGTTGTTCAGTCTCAATGACTTGGGCCATTCTCTAAGTTTTCAGTAGCATGTTGTTCAGTCTCAATGACTTGGGCCATTCTCCAAGTCTCCAGTAGCATGTTGTTCAGTCTCAATGACTTGGGCCATTCTCCAAGTCTCCAGTAGCATGTTGTTCAGTCTCAATGACTTGGGCCATTCTCCAAGTCTCCAGTAGCATGTTGTTCAGTCTCAATGACTTGGGCCATTCTCCAAGTCTCCAGTAGCATGTTGTTCAGTCTAAATGACTTGGGCCATTCTCCAAGTGTCCAGTAGCATGTTGTTCAGTCTAAATGACTTGGGCCATTCTCCAAGTCTCCAGTAGCATGTTGTTCAGTCTAAATGACTTGGGCCATTCTCCAAGTCTCCAGTAGCATGATGTTATGTGTAAATGACTTGGGCCATTCTCCAAGTCTCCAGTAGCATGTTGTTCAGTCTCAATGACTTGGGCCACTCTCCAAGTCTCCAGTAGCATGTTGTTCAGTCTCAATGACTTGGGCCATTCTCCAAGTCTCCAGTAGCATGTTGTTCAGTCTAAATGACTTGGGCCATTCTCCAAGTGTCCAGTAGCATGTTGTTCAGTCTAAATGACTTGGGCCATTCTCCAAGTGTCCAGTATCATGATGTTATGTGTAAATGACTTGGGCCATTCTCCAAGTCTCCAGTAGCATGATGTTATGTGTAAATGACTTGGGCCATTCTCCAAGTCTCCAGTAGCATGTTGTTCAGTCTAAATGACTTGGGCCATTCTCCAAGTCTCCAGTAGCATGATGTTATGTGTAAATGACTTGGGCCATTCTCCAAGTCTCCAGGATCATGATGTTATGTGTAAATGACTTGGGCCATTCTCCAAGTCTCCAGGATCATGATGTTATGTGTAAATGACTTGGGCCATTCTCCAAGTCTCCAGGATCATAATGTTATGTGTAAATGACTTGGGCCATTCTACAAGTCTCCAGGATCATGTTGTTATGTCTAAATGACTTGGGCCATTCTCCAAGTGTCCAGTATCATGATGTTATGTGTAAATTACTTGGGCCATTCTACAAGTCTCCAGGATCATGATGTTATGTGTAAATGACTTGGGCCATTCTCCAAGTCTCCAGGATCATGATGTTATGTGTAAATGACTTGGGCCATTCTCCAAGTGTCCATTAGCATGTTGTTATGTGTAAATGACTTGGGCCATTCTCCAAGTCTCCAGGATCATGATGTTATGTGTAAATGACTTGGGCCATTCTCCAAGTCTCCAGGATCATGATGTTATGTGTAAATGACTTGGGCCATTCTCCAAGTCTCCAGGATCATGATGTTATGTGTAAATGACTTGGGCCATTCTCCAAGTCTCCAGTAGCATGTTGTTCAGTCTAAATGACTTGGGCCATTCTCCAAGTCTCCAGGATCATGATGTTATGTGTAAATGACTTGGGCCATTCTCCAAGTCTCCAGTAGCATGTTGTTCATTCTAAATGACTTGGGCCATTCTCCAAGTCTCCAGTAGCATGTTGTTATGTGTAAATGACTTGGGCCATTCTCCAAGTCTCCAGGATCATGATGTTATGTGTAAATGACTTGGGCCATTCTCCAAGTCTCCAGGATCATGATGTTATGTGTAAATGACTTGGGCCATTCTCCAAGTCTCCAGTAGCATGCTGTTCAGTCTAAATGACTTGGGCCATTCTCCAAGTCTCCAGTAGCATGTTGTTCAGTCTAAATGACTTGGGCCATTCTCCAAGTCTCAGTATCATGTTGTTCAGTCTGAAATGACTTGGAGCCATTCTCCAAGTCTCAGTATGTTGTTGTCTCCAAGGAACTATATCACTACACTCATAATCCGGCCTGACTAATATTTCTAGCCTGGTCCCAGATCTGTTTTATGCTGTCATTCCACTCTGTCATGCAAACATGCCGAGTGCCATCACAAACTGACTGGTACTGTACCCCAGGCTATAATATTTCCAATGTATTTTATATGCGTGTACTTGAGACTCGTAAAAACGTACAGAGTTCAGAAATCTGGAACCACAAATATGTTTTGCCTTAAATTGCTCTCCCCATACCCTATAATTCTGTATTTCTTTCTGACTCATTTGTATACAGCTAGACCAGAAAAGCAACATCTCTGATTGGCAGATGAATGGCAACCCTGATTAGAAGCACCTGCTGCTCATCTGTTGTTCTTTACAAATGCTGTGTTGAATTCCAAATTAAATTGTACCTACACATTGAAGAAGGCTGTAAAGCTGAAATGTTTGTGTACGCTCTCCCTGATGCAGTAAAATAATGAAGTAAGCTTTATGCGACATCTTTTTGAGTGCGAACCAATTACACCTCTTAGTTCCCCTGAAATAGGGCCTCATTAACCAGAGGAGTCAGAGGAGGCTGGTGAGATGAGCTATAGGAGGATGGGTTCATTGTAATGGATGGAATGGAATTTGCGGAACTGTATTAAACACCTGGAAACCACATGTTTGACTCCATTCCATTAATTCCATTCCAGCCATTGCATTAGAGCCCATCCTCCTATAGCTCCTCCCACCAGCCTCCACTGGTCTGCATCCAAAAATCACTGAAGCTGGAGACTTATATTTCCCTCACTAACTTTTAACATCAGCTATCTGAGCAGCTAACCAATCGCTGCAGCTGCAAATTGTCCATCTGTAAATAGCCCACCCAATCTACCTACCTCATCCCCATATTGTTTTTATTTACTTTTCTGCTCTTTTGTACACCAGTATCTCTACTTGCACATCACCATCTGATCATCTATCACTCCAGTGTTAATCTGCTGAATTGTAATTACTCGCAACTATGGCCTATTTATTGCCTCACCTCCTCACGCCATTTGCACACACTGTATATATATATATTTTTTTATTTTTTTTATTTTTTATTTTACCTTTATTTTACTAGGCAAGTCAGTTAAGAACAAATTCTTATTTTCAATGACGGCCTAGGAACAGTGGGTTAACTGCCTGTTCAGGGGCAGAACGACAGATTTGTACCTTGTCAGCTCGGGGATTCACATTTACATTACATTTAAGTCATTTAGCAGACGCTCTTATCCAGAGGCGACTTACAAATTGGTGAATTCAACCTTACCTTCCAGGTAACTAGTCCAATGCTCTAACCACTAGGCTAAACTGCCGCCTCAATATAGACTTTCTTTTTTTCTATTGTGTTATTGACTGTATGCTTGTTAATTCCATGTGTAACTCTGTGTTCTTGTTTGTGTCGCACTGCTTTGCTTTATCTTGGCCAGGTCGCAGTTGTAAATGAGAACTTGTTCTCAACTAGCCTACATGGTTAAGTAAAGGTGAAATAAAAAAAATTAAAAAAATCCCATAGTGCACTATTTTTGACCATAGGCCATTGAGACCTGGTCCAATGTAGTGCACTATATAAGGTACTATTTGGAATACAGGACAGCCAGTAGCTGAGAGTGGAGAGAGGATGGAGAGAGACTAATGGCAGGGACCAGGAGCAGGAACCAGGGGGCAGGGACCAGGGACAGGGACCAGGGG
>NW_027003503.1:0-5338 GCF_036934945.1 Oncorhynchus masou masou
TAATCTATGTTTTGGTATATTGCACTTGTGATTTCATGAAAATTAAATATTTTTAGTAATTTAATTAGAATTTGTTGCTCCGCAATTCAGCGGATGTTGACGAAAATGATCCCGCTAAAGGGATCGGTGCGCCAAGAGGATAACTACCTTGTGTCTTGTTGCTGTGCTCAGTCTTGCCAAGGTGTATGACTTTTGACAGTAAACTGTCTTCAGCAACCTCACCTTGTTAGCTGAGTTTGGCTGTTCCTCGCCCAGTTTTATAACTCCTACACAGCTGTTTCTGTTTCAGTTAATGATTGTTTCAACCTACATATTGAATTGATGATCATTAGCACCTATTTGGTATACTTGTTTAATCATACACCTGACTATATGCCTACAAATCCCTGACTTTGTGCAAGTGTACCTACAAGAATTGATGTTGTTTTGAAGGCAAATGGTGGTCACACCAAATATGGATTTGATTTAGATTTTTCTTTCGTTCACTCACTTTGCACTTAGTTAATTGATAAATATAATCTATTAACATGTCTATTTTAGCCTTTTTTCCACATCTGCCTAAAACCTTCCACAGTACTTTATGTCTCCAGATATCCGCAGTTGGACCTACATTTATCAATACTTCCCTTGCATTCCAGGACTATAATTCCCAGTTTGTCCACATTTTCCCCAGCCTTTCCCTTTAAGTGGTGTCTCACCTCGGCCTCCACAGCCAGCTGGTAGGCGATCTTCAGTTCTCCTAGATGCAGAGCCAACTCAAACCTGTGTTCTGAGTCTGTTGACACAGTCAGGGCCTGCCGCCTGAAACCCTGCAGCAAGAGAGATAGAGGAGAAAGGGTTACACACACACACACACATATATATATATATAGAGAGAGTGGGGCAAAAAAGTATTGAGTCAGCCACCAATTGTGCAAGTTCTCCCACTTAAAAAGATGAGAGAGGTCTGTAATTTGGTGTCCTTTGACAGCTCTTTGGTCTTGGCCATAGTGGAGTTTGGAGTGTGACTGTTTGAGGTTGTGGACAGGTGTCTTTAATACTGATAACAAGTTCAAACAGGTGCCATTAATACAGGTAACGAGTGGAGGACAGAGGAGCATCTTAAAGAAGAGGTTTCAGGTTTGTGAGAGACAGAAATCTTGCTTGTTTGTAGGTGAACAAATACTTATTTTTCCACCATAATTTGCAAATAAATTCATTAAAAATCCTACAATGTGATTTTCTGGATTTTTTTCTCATTTCGTCTGTCATAGTTGAAGTGTACCTATGATGAAAATTACAGAACTCTCATCTTTGTAAGTGGGAGAACTTGCACAATTGTTGGCTGACTAACTACATTTTGCCTCACTGTACAACACACACATACACAAGAGAGGAAACACAGAAATGGTGTGCGTTAAGACAAATACCAATGTAAAAATACACCCTCCTTCCAAGTCTCACCTGTTTCTCTAGGAAGTGGGCGACCCTGGTCCTCATCTCTTTAGGGATGGTGGGTTGGACCCTGTCGGCCATCCCAAAGTCCCTCCTCATTACAGCTGTCTAGTACTCCGACACCAGCAGAGAGTAAGTGACGATGTTAAGCTCCTTATCACCCAGATACAGACGGTCACCCTTAGGGATGTACATAGTTCTGTATCAGACAGACATGGAGTCAATACAACACCAGTATTTTAGACCGGCAGGTACATAGTTCTGTATCAGACAGACATGGAGTCAATACAACACCAGTATTTTAGACCGGCAGGTACATAGTTCTGTATCAGACAGACAGGAGTCAATACAACACCAGTATTTTAGACCGGCAGGTACATAGTTCTGTATCAGACAGACAGGGAGTCAATACAACACCAGTATTTTAGACCGGCAGGTACATAGTTCTGTATCAGACAGACAGGGAGTCAATACAACACCAGTATTTTAGACCGGCAGGTACATAGTTCTGTATCAGACAGACAGGGAGTCAATACAACACCAGTATTTTAGACCGGCAGGTACATAGTTCTGTATCAGACAGACAGGGAGTCAATACAACACCAGTATTTTAGACCGGCAGGTACAACGTTCTGTATCAGACAGACAGGGAGTCAATACAACACCAATATTTTATACTGACAGATACAGTACATGGTTCTATAGCAGACAGACAGGGAGTCAATACAACTACAGAATTTTTGACCGACAGGTACAGTATATAGTCGTATAGGACACACAGACAGGGGAGTTAATACAACACCAGTATTAAGAAGGTCAGCACATAGCTAGAATGAAAAGAAACCATGTCTAGACACACAGTGACATTCTGACATTACATTTTGTAAGGCATGAATCCTTCATGTTCTTGGCCCTAGGGCACTATAAGAGTTGAGAGATATTTGACATATTGAAACACTTGCATAACAGGTAGTTTGAGGTGAAAAGGTCAATGTATCAGTCCCAGCAGGTAGGTATAGCCTTACCTGTCCAGGTGGGCGATGGTGACAATCTCTCCTCCTAGGTAGTAGTTGAGTTTGTTGACAGAGCTGGTGTAGATGAAACAGTCTCCCACCCACAGACCAGTCTTTACCACCTCCTGAATCTCACACAGCACCTAGAGAGAGGGGCAGGGGGTTGGGAGAGAAATAGAGAAATGTTATAGCAGAAAAACTAATGAAATCCTCCTGCCCAGAATCAAATATCTAGCTGTAGTGTAGTCTCACCTCGAAGGAGTCATCGATCCCGTCCTCGGTGACTCCCTCCTCGGTCTCCTGTGCTGTTGCCACTTTCTCAGCCAGGTAGCGCAGCATAAAGAAAGACTCCACCGTGGCAATACACACCAGCTCCCCGAGGAAAGAGAAGAAGAGGAGGTAACAGGAGGGTTGGATAGCTTAGGGGCAAAGGTAACAGGAGGGTTGGATAGCTTAGGGGAGAAGGTAACAGGAGGGTTGGATAGCTTAGGGAGAAGGTAACAGGAGGGTTGGATAGCTTAGGGAAAGGTAACAGGAGGGTTGGATAGCTTAGGGGAGCAAGGTAACAGGAGGGTTGGATAGCTTAGGGAGAAGGTAAAAGGAGGGTTTGATAGCTTAGGGGAGAAGGTAACAGGAGGGTTGGATAGCTTAGGGGAGAAGGTAACAGGAGGGTTGGATAGCTTAGGGGAGAAGGTAACAGGAGGGTTTGATAGCTTAGGGGAGAAGGTAACAGGAGGGTTGGATAGCTTAGGGAGAAGGTAACAGGAGGGTTGGATAGCTTAGGGAGAAGGTAACAGGAGGGTTGGCTAGCTTAGGGGAGAAGGTAACAGGAGGGTTGGATAGCTTAGGGGAGAAGGTAACAGGAGGGTTGGATAGCTTAGGGAGAAGGTAACAGGAGGGTTGGATAGCTTAGGGAGAAGGTAACAGGAGGGTTGGATAGCTTAGGGGAGAAGGTAACAGGAGGGTTGGATAGCTTAGGGGAGAAGGTAACAGGAGGGTTGGATAGCTTAGGGGAGAAGGTAACAGGAGGGTTGGATAGCTTAGGGGAGAAGGTAACAGGAGGGTTGGATAGCTTAGGGAGAAGGTAACAGGAGGGTTGGATAGCTTAGGGAGAAGGTAACAGGAGGTTGAGTTGGATAACTTGTAGCTTAGGGAGAAGGTAACAGGAGGGTTGGATAGCTTAGGGGAGAAGGTAACAGGAGGGTTGAATAGCTTAGGGAGAAGGTAACAGGAGGGTTGGATAGCTTAGGGAGAAGGTAACAGGAGGGTTGGCTAGCTTAGGGGAGAAGGTAACAGGAGGGTTGAATAGCTAGGGAGAAGGTAACAGGAGGGTTGGATAGCTTGGGGAGAAGGTAACAGGAGGTGTCTGGATAGTCTGATGGTGGTGGAGGTAACATGAGGATTGGGTCGCTATGGGGGAGGTTACAGGATGATTGGGTCGCTGTGGGGGAGGTTACAGGAGGGTTGGGTCAGCTGTGGGGAGAAGGTTACGGGAGGGTTGGATAGCTTAGGGAGAAAGTAACAGGAGGGTTGGGTTGCTGTGAAGAGGAGGTTACAGAAAGACTGGATGTCTGTGTGGTGGAGGTAACATGAGGATTGGGTCGCTATGGGGGAGGTTACAGGAGGGTTGGGTCGCTGTGGGGGAGGTTACAGGAGGGTTGGGTCACTGTGGGGGGAGGTTACAGGAGGGTTGGATAGCTTAGGGGAGAAAGTAACAGGAGGGTTGGGTTGCTGTGAAGAGGAGGTTACAGAAAGACTGGATGTCTGTGTGGTGGAGGTAACATGAGGATTGGGTCACTATGGGGGTAGGTTACAGGAGGGTTGGGTCGCTGTGGGGGAGGTTACAGGAGGGTTGGGTCACTGTGGGGGAGGTTACAGGAGGGTTGGGTCGCTGTTGAGAGGGGTTAGAGGAGGGTTGGATGTCTGTGGGGAGGAGATCAGAGGAGGATTGGATCTTTGTGGGGAGGGAGGTTAGAGGAGGGATTGGTTGCTATGGGAGTAGGTACGAGGAGGGTTGGATCGCTGTGTGGTGGAGGTTAGAGGAGGATTGGATCGCTGTGTGGAGGAGGTTAGAGGACGGTTTGGTCACTGTGGGGAGGAAATTAGAAGTGGTTTGGAACTCTGTGGGGAGGAAGTAACAGGAGGATCATGTCGCGGTGGGGAGGAAGCTACAGGAGGTTTGGGTCACGGTGGGGAGGAAGTTACAGGAGGTTTGGGTCATGGTGGGGAGGATGCTTCAGGAGGTTTGGGTGACGGTGGGGAGGATGCTTCAGGAGGTTTGGGTCACGGTGGGGAGGATGCTTCAGGAGGTTTGGGTCACGGTGGGGAGGATGCTTCAGGAGGTTTGGGTCACGGTGGGGAGGATGCTTCAGGAGGTTTGGGTCACGATGGGGAGGATGCTTCAGGAGGTTTGGGTCACGATGGGGAGGATGCTTCAGGAGGTTTGGGTCACGATGGGGAGGATGCTTCAGGAGGTTTGGGTCACGATGGGGAGGATGCTTCCAGGAGGTTTGGGTCACGGTGGGGAGGATGCTTCAGGAGGTTTGGGTCACGATGGGGAGGATGCTTCAGGAGGTTTGGGTCACGATGGGGAGGATGCTTCAGGAGGTTTGGGTCACGATGGGAGGATGCTTCAGGAGGTTTGGGTCACGGTGGGGAGGATGCTTCAGGAGGTTTGGGTCACGGTGGGGAGGATGCTTCAGGAGGTTTGGGTCACGATGGGGAGGATGCTTCAGGAGGTTTGGGTCACGATGGGGAGGATGCTTCAGGAGGTTTGGGTCACGATGGGGAGGATGCTTCAGGAGGTTTGGGTCACGGTGGGGAGGATGCTTCAGGAGGTTTGGGTCACGGTGGGAGGATGCGTTAGCAGGAGGGTTTGGGTCACGGTGGGG
>NW_027003504.1:0-5338 GCF_036934945.1 Oncorhynchus masou masou
CCACTAATACTGTATGGTGGTGAGCTGCACTAAGTCTCTCCACTAATACTGTATGGTGTTGAGCTGCACTAAGTCTCTCCCACTAATGCACTGTATGGGTGGTGAGCTGCACTAAGTCTCTTCACTAATACTGTATGGTGGTGAGCTGCACTAAGTCTCCTCACTAATACTGTATGGTGGTGAGCTGCACTAAGTCTCTCCACTAATACTGTATGGTGGTGAGCTGTACTGCACTAAGTCTCTCCACTAAGTCTCTACTGCTATGGTGGTGAGCTGCACTGTAAGTCTCTCTTCTAACAATACTGTATGGTGGTGAGCTGCACTAAGTCTCTCCACTAATACTGTGGTGGTGAGCTGCACTAAGTCTCTCCACTAATCACTGTAAGGTGGTGACTACCACCCCAAGTCTCTCCACTAATACTGTAGAGTGATGGCTTCACTTTTCGGTCTCTCCACTAATACTGTGGGTGGTAAGGCTGCACTCGATCTCTCCACTAATACTGTATGGTGAACTGACTGCACTAAGTCTCTCTGCTAATGCTATCAGGTGGTGAGCTACACTAAGTCTCCACTCACTAATACTGTATTGGTGGTGAACTGCACTAAGTCTCTCACTCATGCTGTGTGGTGGCCAGGCTGCACTGGTCTCCTCCCACAATGCTGTATGGTGGTGGCTGTGTAAATCTGCCACTAATGCATGTGGTGGTGAGCTGCACTAAGTCTCTCCACTAATACTGTATGGTGGTGAGCTGCACTAAGTCTCTCCACCATAGTCTCTACTATTACTGTAGGGTTTCACTAATGCTGGGCACATTAAAACTGCATAAGTCTCTCACTAATACTGTATGGTGGTGAGCTGCACTAAGTCTCTCCACTAATACTGTATGGGTGGTGAGCTGCACTAAGTCTCTCCACTAATACTGTATGGTGGTGAGCTGCACTAAGTCTCTCCTGTAATACTGTATGGTGGTAGGCTGCATGAGCTGAAACTTCACTAAGTCTCTCCACTGTAAGGCTACTGTAGGGTGGTGAGCTGCACTAAGTCTCTTCTGTAATACTGTATGGTGGTGAGCTGCACCAAGTCTCTCCCACCCCTAATACTGCAGGGTGGTGGGCTGTACTAAGTCTCTTCTGTAATACTGTATGGTGGTGAGCTGCACTAAGTCTCTCCACTAATACTGTAGGGTGGTGAGCCACTAAGTCTCTTCTGTGGTGGTGAGCTACACTAAGTCTCTTCTGCAGAGTGGTGAGCTGCACCTAAGTCTCTCCACCAGTCACTGTAGGGTGGTGAGCCGCACCAAGTCCTCCACCAATACTGTATGGTGGTGAGCTGCACTAAGCTCCACTATTACTTACTGGTGAGCTGCACTAAGTCTCTCACTAATACTGTATGGTGGTGAGCTGCACTAAGTCTCCTCACTATGGTGGTGAGCTACTGATCTCCTCACTATGGTGGTGAGCTGCACTCCACCAAGTCTCCTCACTAATACTGTATGGTCGTGAGCTGCACTAAGTCTCCTCACTAATACTGTATGGTGGTGAGCTGCTAAGTCTCCTCACTAATACTGTATGGTGGTGAGCTGCACAAGTCTCTCCACTAATACTGTAGGTGGTGAGCTGCACTAAGTCTCCTCACTAATACTGTATGGTGGTGAGCTGCACTAAGATCTCCTCACTAATACTGTATGGGTGGTGAGCTGCACTGTCTCTCCACTACTGTATGGTGGCAGCACTAAATCTCCACTAATACTGTAGGGTGGTGAGCTGCACTAAAGTCTCTCCACTAATACCGTATGGTGGTAGCCGCACTAAGTCTCTCCACTAATACTGTAGGGGTGGTGAGCTGCACTAAGTCTCTCCACTAATACTGTATGGTGGTGAGCTGCACTAAGTCTCCTCCACTAATGCACTGTATGGTGGTGAGCTGCACTAAGTCTCCTCACTAATACTGTATGGTGGTGAGCTGCACCAAGTCTCCTCACTAATACCGTATGGTGGTGAGCTGCACTAAGTCTCCTCACTAATACTGTATGGTGGTGAGCTGCACTAAGTCTCCTCACTAATACTGTATGGTGTTGAGCTGCACTAAGTCTCCACTAATACTGTATGGTGGTGAGCTGCACTAAGTCTCTCCACTAATACTGTATGTGTGAGCTGTAGGGTGGTGCTACTAAGTCTCTCCACTAATACTGTATGGTGGTGAGCTGCACTAAGTCTCTCCTGTAATACTGTATGGTGGTGAGCTGCACTAAGTCTCTCCACTAATACTGTATGGTGGTGAGCTGCACTAAGTCTCCTCACTAATACTGTATGGTGGTGAGCTGCACTAAGTCTCTCCACTAATACTGTATGGTGGTGAGCTGCACTAAGTCTCTCCACTAATACTGTATGGTGGTGAGCTGCACTAAGTCTCTTCTGTAATACTGTATGGTGGTGAGCTGCACTAAGTCTCCTCACTAATACTGTATGGTGGTGAGCTGCACTAAGTCTCTTCTGTAATACTGTATGGTGGTGAGCTGCACTAAGTCTCTCCACTAATACTGTATGGTGGTGAGCTGCACTAAGTCTCTTCTGTAATACTGTATGGTGGTGAGCTGCACTAAGTCTCTCCACTAATACTGTATGGTGGTGAGCTGCACTAAGTCTCTCCACTAATGCATGGTGGTGAGCTGCACTAAGTCTCCTCACTAATACTGTATGGTGGTGAGCTGCACTAAGTCTCTCACTAATACTGTATGGTGGTGAGCTGCACTAAGTCTCCACTATTGCTGTATGGTGGTAGCTGCACTAAGTGAGCTGTAGCTGCACTAAGTCTCCACTAATACTGTAGGGTGGTGAGCTGTCTCTCCACTAATACATTTGGTGAGCACTAAGTCTCCTCACTAATGTACAATACTGTACTGTAATTGGTAGAGCCATGGTGGTGAGCTGCACTAAGTCTCTCCCTAATACTAATAGTCTCCCACTAATACTGTAGAGTGGTGAGCTGCACTAAGTCTCCACTAATACTGTATGGTGGTGAGCTGCACTAAGTCGTCTCCACTAATACTGTATGGTGGTGAGCTGCACTAAGTCTCCTCACTAATACTGTATGGTGGTGAGCTGCACTAAGTCTCCTCCACTATTAATACTGTATAGGGTCGTGAGCTGCACTAAGTCTCCTCACTAATACTGTATGGTGGTGAGCTGCACTAAGTCTCCACTAATACTGTATTGGTGAGCTGCACTAAGTCTCTCCACTAATACTGTATGGTGGTGAGCTGCACTAAGTCTCTCCACTAATACTGTATGGTGGTGAGTCTCTCCACCGTACTGCACTAAGTCCTCACACTATGGTTAGCTGCACTAAGTCTCCTCACTAATACTGTATGGTGGTGAGCTGCACTAAGTCTCTCCACTAATACCGTATGGTGGTGAGCTGCACTAGAGTCTCTCCACTAATACTGTAGGGTGGTGAGAGCTGCACTAAGTCTCTTCTGTAATACTGTATGGTGGTATGGTGTATGGTGGTGAGCTGCACTAAGTCTCTCCTGTAATACTGTATGGTGGTGAGCTGCACTAAGTCTCTCCACTAATACTGTATGGTGGTGAGCTGCACTAAGTCTCTTCTGTAATACTGTATGGTGGTGAGCTGCACTAAGCTCACCTTCTGTCTCCTCACTAATACTGTATGGTGGTGAGCTGCACTAAGTCTCCTCCCACTAATACTGTATGGTGGTGAGCTGCACTAAGTCTCTCCACTAATACTGAGCTGCACTGTAATACTGTATGGTGGTGAGCTGCACTAAGTCTCCTCACTAATACTGTATGGTGGTGAGCTGCATAAGTCTCTTCTGTAATACTGTATGGTGGTGAGCTGCACTAAGTCTCTCCACTAATACTGTATGGTGAGTGAGCTGCCTAATCTCTCCACTAATACTGTAGGGTGGTGAGCTGCACTAAGTCTCTCCACTAATACTGTATGAAATTAATTGGTGGTGATGGTGGTGAGCTGCACTAAGTCTCTCCAGCTGCTACTGTATGGTGAGCTGCACTAAGTCTCTAAGTCTCACTAATACTGTATGGTGGTGAGCTGCTACTAAGTCTCTCCACTAATACTGTATGGTGGTGAGCGCAAACCAAGTCTCTCCACCAATACTGAATGGTGGTGAGCTGCACTAAGTCTCTCCACTGGTGGTGATTCACTCATTAATACTAATACTGTATGGTGGTGAGCTGCACTAAGTCTCCTCACTAATACTGTATGGTGGTGAGCTGCACTAAGTCTCTCCACTAATACTGTATGGTGGTGAGCTGCACTAAGTCTCTCCACTAATACTGTATGGTGGTGAGCTGCACTAAGTCTCTCCACTAATACTGTATGTTGGTGAGCTGCACTAAGTCTCTCCTTAATACTGTAGGGTGGTGAGCTGCACTAAGTCTCTCCACTAATACTGTAGAGTGGTGAGCTGCACTAAGTCTCCTCACTAATAATGTATGGTGGTGCAGCTGCACTAAGTCTCTCCACTAATACTGTATGGTGGTGAGCTGCACTAAGTCTCTCCACTAATACTGTATGGTGGTGTATGGTACGTGAGCTGCACTAAGTCTCCACTAATACTGTATAATTGTGAGCTGCACTAAGTCTCTTCTGTAATACTGTATGGTGTGAGCTGCACTCACTGTACTGTTTGTGTTGGTAAACTCTCTCCACTAATACTGTAGGGTGGTGAGTTGCACTAAGTCTCTCCACTAATACTGTATGGTGGTGAGCTGCACTAAGTCTCCTCCACTATTACTGTAGGGTGGTGAGCTGCACTAAGTCTCTCCACTAATACTGTATGGTGAGCTGCACTAAGTCTCTTCTCTAATACTGTATGGTTGTGAGCTGCACTAAGTCTCCTCCACTAATACTGTAGGGTGGTGAGCTATAAGTCTCTCCACTAATACTGTATGGTGGTGAGCTGCACTAAGTCTCTCCACTAATACTGTATGGTGGTGAGCTGCACTAAGTCTCTCCACTAATACTGTATGGTGGTGAGCTGCACTAAGTCTCCTCACTAATACTGTATGGTGGTGAGCTGCACTAAGTCTCTCCACTAATACTGTATGGTGGTGAGCTGCACTAAGTCTCTCCACTAATACTGTATGGTGGTGAGCTGCACTAAGTCTCTCCACTAATACTGTATGGTGGTGAGCTGCACTAAGTCTCTCCACTAATACTGTATGGTGGTGAGCTGCACTAAGTCTCTCCACTAATACTGTATGGTGGTGAGCTGCACTAAGTCTCTCCACTAATACTGTATGGTGGTGAGCTGCACTAAGTCTCTCCACTAATACTGTATGGTGGTGAGCTGCA
>NW_027003505.1:0-5338 GCF_036934945.1 Oncorhynchus masou masou
TCGACTGTCAATTCTGAATGATTTGATAGCTTCCATCGCATCATCCATTAAAATATTAAAGAGAGGTTGATGCAGCGCATGTTTTCAAAATCCTCCGGTCTTTATTTTGCAAAGATGATAACACATCACTCCGGCCAGACACAAGAAAAAGCTCATGACATAAATGTTGCAGCAGCCTAGTCTACACCTAAACATTAGAGATCTGACATGCAGTACGGGATGAAAACTAGACTATTATTCAGTCTGATCAACTGTAGACTACTAATAAGAGCAGCTGCATGCAGCCTATGTGCCCTATCCATCTGGTCAGGGTAAACTAATTGGTAACGTTATGTATTTAGAAAATGTGAATGTAATCAAATTTAGTTTATATTGAAAATTGGGGTGGCTAGGCTGCCTATATGTTTTTCATCCAGAATTATTAACTGGATATAATGAATCAACATAATAGTGATGAAGGCCTACAGTTGCATAGGCCTGCATGATGCAAACATGCATAAAGCAAGCTCAGCCCTGTGAGTTCCATTGTCTATCAGCTGTTATCTATGTGTCTGGGTAGAGGATATCCCCCTCCTAATCTAACCTAAATATAATTTATGTCAACAAATGTAAGGTAGCTGCAGTTTGAAAGGGTTTTCATCCCCCCCAGGGCCAGGAGTTTTTTTCAAGATTTGTTTTTAAACCATGTGACCAGATTAGGAGAAACTGGTCCCATCATAGCCCATATGAAAACATTTTACAACTGATTAAGCACTGTCATACCGTATAGGGTCCAGAGTTTTCCTAGCTAGGTTAACGTATAAGGACAAACTCCAGTCCCCAAGGGGTAAAAACTGCCCCACCGCTCTGGAACTTATGGTGGCACCAATCTGCTTGCAGTGGTCAGTTATCATCAGGTACGTGGATGATCAGGGCTTTATTCAGGAACGTTTCTTGAGCTACTTTGATGTGTCAAGTGTGCGAGATGCACAGTCTGTGTTTAACTTTGTGAATTTTGAGATGTCTGAGTTTAACCTCTTGAAACTCTGGGGGCGCTATTTCATTTTTGGATGAAAAACGTTCCCGTTTTAAACAAGATATTTTGTCACAAAAAGATGCTCGACTATGCATATAATTGGTAGCTTTGGAAAGAAAACGCTCTGACATTTCCAGAACTGCAAAGATATTCTCTGTGCGTGCCCTAGAACGTGAGCTACAGGGAAAACCAAGATGAAACGGCATCCAGGAAATGAGCAGGATTTTTGAGGCTCCGTTTTCCATTGTCTCCTTATATGGCTGTGAATGCGAGAGGAATGAGCCTGACATTTCTGTCGTTTTCCCAAGGTGTCTGCAGCATTGTGACGTATTTGTAGGCATATCATTGGAAGATTGACCATAAGAGACCACATTTACCAGGTGTCCGCCCGGTGTCCTGCGCCGAAATTGGTGCGCAAACCTCAGCTGCAAGTATTTTTCCATGGAATTCAGAGAAGAAAGCAGGCTTCCACAAACGATATATCAATGAAGAGATATGTGAAAAAACACCTTGAGGATTGATTCCAAACAACTTTTGCCATGTTTCGGTCGATATTATGGAATTAGTCGGAAAAAAGTTTGACGTTGTTGGTGACTGAATTTTCGGTTCGTTTCGGTAGCCGAATGTGATGTACAAAACGGAGCGATTTCTCCTACACAAAGATTCTTTCAGGAAAAACTGAACATTTGCTATGTAACTGAGAGTCTCCTCATTGAAAACATCCGAAGCTCTTCAAAGGTAAATGATTTTATATATTTGGTTCTGGTTTTTGTGAAAATGTTGCATGCTAAATGCTACTCAAAATGCTAAGCTAGCTTAGCATACTCTTACACAAATTAGTGAATAGCTATGGTTCAAAAGCATATTTTGAAAATCTGAGATGACAGTGTTGTTAAGAAAAGGCTAAGCTTTAGAGCAGGCGCATTATTTTCATTTTATTTGCGATTTTCAGAAATCGTTAACGTTGCGTTATGCTAATGAGCCTGAGGCTTTATTCACGATCCCGGATCCGGGATGGGGAGTTTCAAGAGTTAAGTTCTTTGAGACTCGTTGTCCAAACCTACGATGGCACAGTTGTTATGGAATGTATCTGCTATTTGTATTTACAGCTAAGTACTCTCCTGTTCCCTGATTTAAGAGGTGATGACTACTCCACTACCATTGTCAACTTTCTCCTGGCATGAACTGAAGCCACGTCTCATGTGCCCACTCATCCACTGGCACATTGAATGTTTCCCCTCCAAGCACAGAGTACCCCTATCAATTTTCTCTCATTACTGTAGAGTCATGGCCAAAGGTTTTGAGAATGACACAAATATTAATTTTAACAAAGTCTGCTGCCTCAGTTTGTATGTGTAACGGCGTTCTTCGTTTGTTGAAAGAGAGTCGGACCGAAATGCAGCGTGGTGGTTACTCATGTCTTTAATGAAGAAGATAGCGATACATGAAATAACTTAAATAAATACAAAAACAACAAACGGAACGTGAAAACTAATTACAGCCTATCTGGTGAACACTACACAGAGACAGGAACAATCACCCACGAAATACACAGTGAAACCCAGGCTACCTAAATACGGTTCCCAATCAGAGACAACAAGAATCACCTGACTCTGATTGAGAACCGCTCAGGCAGCCAAGCCTAAACTAAACACACCCCTAATCAACCACAATCCCAATGCCTACAAAAACCCCAATACGACAACACAATAAACCCATGTCACACCCTGGCCTGAACAAATATATAACGAAAACACAAAATACAATGACCAAGGCGTGACAGAACCCCCCCCTAAGGTGCGGACTCCCGGACGCACCTCAAAACCATAGGGAGGGTCCGGGTGGGTGTCTGTCCATGGTGGCGGTTCCGGCTCGGGACGTGGACCCCACTCCATTAATGTCATAGTTCCTCCCCTACGCGTCCTGGGAAAATCCACCGTCACCGCCGACCATGGCCTAGTAGTCCTCACCCAGAACCCCACTGGACTGAGGGGCAGCTCGGGACAGAAGGGCAGCTCGGGACAGAGGGGCAGCTCGGGACAGAGAGGCAGCTCGGGACAGAGGGGCAGCTGGGAAACAGAGGAAGCCCAGCACTGAGAGGAAGCCCAGCACTCAGAGGAAGCCCAGCACTGAGAGGAAGCCCAGCCAGGCAGTTGAATCCGGCAGATCCTGGCTGGCTGGCAGTTCTGGCAGATCCTGGCTGACTGGCGGATCTGGAAGAGTCTGGTTGACTCGCGGATCTGGAAGAGTCTGGTTGACTAGCGGATCTGGAAGAGTCTGGTTGACTAGCGGATCTGGAAGAATCTGGTTGACTAGCAGATCTGGAAGAGTCTGGTTGACTAGCAGATCTGGAAGAGTCTGGTTGACTGGCAGATCTGGAAGAGTCTGATTGACTGGCAGATCTGGAAGAGTCTGGCTCCATGCAGACTGGCAGCTTCTTGCAGATTGACAGCTCTGGCTGCTCCATGCAGACTAACAGCTCTGGCAGCTCCTTGCAGACTGGCAGCTCCATGCAGACTGGCAGCTCCTTGCAGACTGGCAGCTCCATGCAGACTGGCAGCTCCATGCAGACTGGCAGCTCTGGCTGCTCCATGCAGACTGGAGGCTCTGGCTGCTCCATGCAGACTGACAGCTCTGGCTGCTCCATGCAGACTGGCAGCTCAGGCTGCCTCGAACAGGCAGGAGGCTCCGGCAGCGCTGTAGAGGAGGAAGGCTCTAGAAGCGCTGAACAGGCGGGAGACTCTGGTAGTGCAGGAGAGGAGAAAGGCTCTGATAGCGCTGAACAGACAGGAGACTGGGGCAGCGCTGTAGAGGAGGAAGGCTCTGTGAAGCGCTGAACAGGCGGGAGATCCGACAGCGCAGGAGAGGAGAAAGGCTCTGATAGCGCTGAACAGACAGGAGACCCAGCAGCGCTGTAGAGGAGGAAGGCCGAGAAGCGCTGAACAGGCGGGGAGACTCCACAGCGCAGGAGAGGGGGAAAGCGCTGGCTGCGCTGAACAACAGGCGAGGCGCACTGAAGGCCTGGTGCGTGGTACTGGAACTGGAGGTACTGGATCGAGGACAAGCACAGGAAGCCTGGTGCGGGGAGCTGCTACCGGGAGTGACTGGTGTGTGGAGGTGGTTCTGGATAGACCGTAACCGTGCAGGCGCACTGGAGCTCTTGAGCACCGAGCCTGCCCAACCTTACCTGGCTCGATGCCCACTCTAGCCCGCCAATACGAAGGGCTGGTATGAACCGCACCGGCTAGTGCACCCGCACTGGAAACACCGTGCACTCCATAGCATAACATGGTGCCTGCCCGGTCTCTCTAGCCCCCCGGTAAGCACAGGGAGTTTGCGCAGGCCTGTAAGTCCCCCCCAATACATTTTTGGGGCTGACTCTCAGGCTTCCATCCGCGTCGCCGTGCTGCCTCCTCATACCAGCGCCTCTCCGCTTTTGTCGCCTCCAGTTCTTCCTTGGGACGCCGATTTTCTCCAGGCTGAGCCCAGGGTCCTTTTCCGTCTAATATCTCCTCCCAAGTCCAGAAGTCTTTTGATCGCTGCTCCTCACGATTAACAAGGAGAGTTGGCTCAGGTCTGTCTCCTGACTCAGCCACTCTCCCTCTGAGCCCCCCCCCAATAAATTTTTGGGGCTGACTCATGGGCTTTCCTCTGCGCCGTCGTGATTGCCTCTCCAACTCCATTCTCCTATAGCCCTCTTCGCACTGCTCCAGCGAATCCCAGGCGGGCTCCGGCACTCTCTCTGGGTCGACCGCCCACCTGTCTATTTCCTCCCACGTCGTATACTCCATACTTCTGCTGTCCATAACGTCCTCCCTTCGCTGCTCCTGCTGTCACTGCCTGTTACCACGCGCCGGTCCGTGTGTGTGGTGGGTGATTCTGTAACGGCGTTCTTCGCGTTTGTTGAAAGAGAGTCGGACCGAAATGCAGCGTGGTGGGTTACTCATGTCTTTAATGAAGAAGATAGCATACATGAAATAACTTAAATAAATACAAAAACAAACAAAAGGAACGTGAAAACTAATTATTACAGCCTATCTGGTGAACACTACACAGAGACAGGAACAATCACCCACGAAATACATAGTGAAACCCAGGCTTTAAATACGTTCCCAATCAGAGACAACAAGAATCACCTGACTCTGATTGAGAACCGCTCGGGCAGCCAAGCCTAAACTAAACACAACCCTAATCAACCACAATCCCAATGCCTACAAAAACCCCAATACGACAACACAATAAACCCATGTCACACCCTGGCCTGAACAAATATATAACAAAAACACAAAATACAATGACCAAGGCGTGACAGTATGATGGCAA
>NW_027003506.1:0-5338 GCF_036934945.1 Oncorhynchus masou masou
AAATGACTTGGTGCAGGCTTCATTTTGGGCCTACTTTTCTCATGGTCGCTGCGCTCAGACCGAGCGAGCTACGGTCAAGCGGGGTGTCTCGTTGAACTCGGCACAGTCTGGACACTATGGTGATGCCATTTTTTGTGTTGATTTCAGAATGCCATTTTGGTGATGGTCCTCTCCGCTTAAACATATTGCAAATTAACAAAAGTCAACTAGCAAGTCAGTGTCCATCAGTCAATTAGATGTCATTCTGACACCAAACTGATATCAATTGACACCAAACCCACTTTTTCCAACTCATTTAGAAGCCAACTATCACATATGTCAGAGCAGGCCCATAATTCACAGCGCCTTTAGTTTAAAACATAATAAAAACGTAAAACACATAGTTACGTTCTAGCTGCGGGTCCAGTTCGGACATTATGTGTAGTCCTATGTGAGGCAACCCCGAATCCCGAGTTTCGGCTCGATAGGTCCTTCGGTGCCCGAGTAAAACACTAATTGGTGCTGGAAATCCACTTTTTTTCCATGACTTGCTACGGGGTCCTTGAATGAGCTATCTGACAGAAATGTTGGGGTCCGCCTCTATGGGCCGAGCCGGTTTCAATGCACCTAGTCTTGTGTCTCTGAGACATTTCTAAATGTCGCCATTTTCGTAATGGTCAAAATGAATTGAAGTCATTTCAAATGTACAAGGCTGTTTCTCGGTCCGAGAACCTTCTAGAGCCACCTAACTCACCATGCACTATCGACCTGAGGTCTAGAACAGGTTTCTAAAGTTTCGGAACTCTAGGTCTGACGGTTCTTTTTTAGCTCGAACAAAGCTAACTATTGGAGGCACTGTCAGTCTCTACGCACCCCAATACGTCCCTCCATCCAAGTTGTGTATCTGTGTGATTTAGTTTTCCTTTGAATTTTTATGGGAAAAATGACTGATTTACAGTTCATGGGGGTTGCCTAATCACACATATGAAGTTTTGGACAGATCTGATTTTTTTAACCCTTCCAAACAGCCCCTGAGACACCAATTATGGCACTTCCGGTTGGCACAGGAAGCTATAAGTCAACACATATCCTCATTGGGGTATGCTTTTACAGAATCCTGAGTTTTAAGTCTTTACGTTAAGAATTGACTGATTTACACAGGGTTCAATGCACTATGTCTATCAAATTGCAGGCAGGGTATGGATATACACTTTTAGGGTGATTTTAAGCAATTCCGGTTGGTCCAGGAAGCTTAGAATCAACACAGGTAGACCTCATAGTGTCCTGATGGACTGTCATCAAAGACAGGTTCATAAGGCATTCATAACCCACATAGGCCTCAGGTTGAATTTAGAGGAGCAGGCAATGTATTCCTATGGGGAGAGAAGTCAATGCAAACTGTTTGATGTAAACACCTTCTTTTAACTGTGAAGGGTTAGGCCACGCGGTCAAGGTTAGGCTTGCACAGATCGGGAGGACCTTAGGAACATTCCTGTGTTTGAATTGTCCTTCTAAACCTAACGGTTCCGCCGCTGTCACCCAAAATCAAATGACGTTGTGGTGCAGGCTTCATTTTGGGCCTACTTTTCTAATGGTCACTGCGCTTAGACCGAGAGAGCTACGGTCAAGCGGGATATCTCGTTGAACTCTGCATGGCCTTGGGATTATGTTTATGCCATTGCCTGCTCTCTGTGTCTTTAAACACCGCGCTTTGTCACTCCATCCTTGCTGTGTGTGTGTGTGAGAGCTTTTCTTTGACATCTGTTGGGAGAAATGACTGATTTTACAGTTCAGGAGGGTTGCCTAATCACACATATGAAGTTTTGAAAAGATCTGACCTTTTTAACCCTTGGATACAGCCACAATGACACCATTTAAGGAACTTCCTGTTGGCACATAAATAAACTCATATCCTCATTGGGATATGCCTTTACAGAATCCTGAGTTTTAAGTCTTTACGTTAAGAACTGAGTTATTTACGGAGGGTTTAGTGAGTGTGTGTTATTTCAGAAAATCATAGAAAATCACAGAAATCTCGCAGAGCTCCGACAGCACACTTTAAAAATATTCGTATGAACACCCTGCAACTGGATCTGTAACTGTTGAAAAAAAACACCTATATTTGAACATCACAAATCTGTTATTGTACGATTTCTCTTAAATGACGATAAATAAATGGCTGATTTTTTTGTTATTGACACCGGAGGCTCCTTGACTTTGACGTGAAGTGAAAAAATAATTTCTCTATTTTCATTTTGGACCTTTAATCCCAGAAAAATGGCCATAACTCAAAAACCGTTGAGGCCTAGACGCCATCTTGTTCGGGGCCAACTGCCCATTATGCCAAACCTATGCTCACCAAGTTTCGGCTTCGAAATATTTTCAGTTTTCGAGATAAGGCCCGTCGTGATTCGTGATGTTTTGTAAAATTGCAGTATGATTGCTTATACCCTCTTGTGGGATTTTCCGGGATAGCGGAAAAATGACCAAAATTTGATTATTTTATATAACGAAAACCGAAGGGTCATCATCAGATGAAGAGGAGTGCTTCTGCCTCGTCAGTGTGGAGCCATTTTCAAACAGCTTTCCAAAGGAGACTTGGGTGAAGTGTGTGAGATGCAACAAAAGGGCCCATGATGCTTGCACCTCAGGCCAGACAATTTATGTGTGCCAGAACTGTGACTCTGAAGATGAGTCTGATTAGTCAGATATGGATGTACGTCGTATAGGCTGTTACAAAACGGCTCATTTGTGCATTAGTGTGTTTAAAAACCACATCTGTTTTGTTAAGACTTCAAACATTTAAGCAAATTATCTGCAGCATTAAATTCCATTCCTATTCCAACAATTACCATGGATCTATGTGCATGCCAGAAAGTTCAAAGTGTCACGGCCTGATCTGTTCAAATTAGATCGAATTTTATTTGTCACATACACATGATTAGCAGATGTTAAAGCGAGTGTAGCGAAATATTTCACCTGTCCTTGTGCTTGTCTCCACCCCCTCCAGGTTTCGCTTATTATCCCTGGGGTATTTATCCCTGGGTTTCCTGTCTCTCTGTGCCAGTTCGTCTTGTTTTGCCAAGTGAACCAGCATTTTTCCTAGCTCCTATTTTTCCCAGTCTCTGTTTTTTCCTAACCCTCCTGGATTTGACCCTTGCCTGTCCTGACGCCGAACCCGCTTGCCTGACCTCTCTTCCTGTTCTGATCTCGAGCCTGCCTATCCCCTTGTACTGTTTGGACTCGGACCTGATCACTGAATCCCTGCCTGTCCTGACCTTGAGTCTGCCTATCGCCTGGTACTGTTTGGAGTCTGACCTGGTTTATGAACTCTTGCCTGTCCCCGACCTGCCTTTTGCCTACCCTTTTGTTATAATAAATATCGGAGATCAACCATCCTCCTCCTGTGTCTGCATTTGGGTCTCGCCTTGTGACCTTATACAAAGTAAAGTGGTCGTGTCACTTAATTAATGTGTGCCTTGCCAGCATTATTGTTTTGACTGAAAGGCATGATTTGCCAGATTCTCTAGGCATGATCGTTTTTATTTTGAGTTCATTAATGAAGTTGAATTTGGTTTGAATTTGAAATTAACTAGTTGTGTTCTTATTTGTTGATAATCCAATGTGACAACTTTCGTAGTGTGACAATTTCCACTTAAGATGGGGCAAATTGTCAAAAGTGCACACTCTCTATTTAACAGTATACAACTCCGTACTGAAATAAGAATATGAAGATGTAATGAATACAAAATATGTGACCAAGACTCCGATCTTTCATTTGGTATGCCATTTATAGCATTGTAATATATTGTGCCCAGTAAATCTTAGACAGCGAGATACCTCGCTCTCCCTACTTAGCGTAACATTTGCGCAGGACAATAAAAGTGGAATGGAGGCTAGCATTGTAAACATTCAATAAAATCAAGCGTTTGTTAAAATCTGTTGGGAAAGGCGTGCGTTTGGGACACCTCGACAACACCCGGTGAAATTGCAGAGTACCAAATTCAGTGAAATTACTACAAATATTTAACTTTCATAAAATCACAAGTGTAACACATCAAAATAAAGCTTAACTTATCGTTAATCCAGCCGCCGTGTCAGATTTCAAAAGGCTTTACGGCGAAAGCAAACCATGCGATTATCTGAGGACAGTGCTCTGCTTACCAAAACATAAAAAACATATTTCAATGAGGCAGGTGCTAATAATAAAAGTCAGAAATAGCGATATAAAATACCTTACCTTTGACGATCTTCTTTCTGTTGGCACTCCAAAAGGTCCCAGTTACATAACAAATGGTCCTTTTTGTTCGATAATGTCCTGGCGCACCAGTTAATAATCCATCCAGTTTCCCTCCATCAAATGCATACAAAATTAATCCCAAACGCTACTAATAAACTTTTCCAAACATGTCAAAAGCTTGAAAACCCTCCAATGTGGATGATTTAAAACTATTCTGGGCAAAGAAGAGTGGGTCAAAATTACTCCACAGCGATGTGAAAAGACTCATTACCAGTTATCGCAAATGCTTGATTGTTTGTTGTTTCTGCTGAGGGTGGCACAACCAGTTATTAGGTTTAGGGGGCACATAAAAGCACTTCTCTCTCTCCATAGGGCCATGAAGTGGATAGCTTTTTCCTTAATAAATAAAAATCACTTAAACTACAATTTGTGTTTACTTGGGTTATCTTTGTCTAATATGACAATTTGGTTGTTCTGAAACATTTAAGTGTGACAAATGTGCAAAAAATAAGAGATCAGGAGCGGGACAAATACTTTGACAGCGTCACTTATTATAGTGTCAAAATGTACTACAAAGTATGAAGGATAATTTTGGTCATGAAGTCAGTCTCATCCAAAACTAAGTTGCGAGTTGATTGGAAAACATGGTATGTCACAGGATTAAGGGTACCGTAATAGTTTTCCTCTGTTGGGTTTTATCTCAATCTGGCCAGACTTTGCCTCAGTTTCACACCATCTGGCTGAAGACCTGGTTTAGACATTTCAAGTTATCTAGAAGGATGAGTGACTGTAACTGTGTACTGTTTTGGCAAGTGAATGTGGTACTTGCCACGTGCGAGCACACACGAGACACCCACGCTAAACCCCCCCCCAAGACAACTCTCATTTGAGAAGCACCAATCATGGCCGCTGCATTTCTTAATGAACCTGCTGAAAAATGAGGCCAAATCAGGAAGTTCGGCCCTCCTTTAAAGATGATTGAGGCTTCCTCAATAGAGCGCCATGGAATATCTGCTTTCCTATACGTACCGGTGGAGGTGTTATGTTTTTGGGTTGTGGGCCAAGTCGAGGCTTGGAGGTGGGTTGTAGTTTTACCTTCTTCCTCTCTTAAATCTTTAG
>NW_027003507.1:0-5336 GCF_036934945.1 Oncorhynchus masou masou
TCCTGTGTGATTAGAACACTCCTGTGTGATTAGCACACTCCTGTGTGATTAGCAACACTCCTGTGTGATTAGCACACTCCTGTGTGATTAGCACACTCCTGTGTGATTAGAACACTCCTGTGTGATTGAGAACACTCCTGTGTGATTAGCACACTCCTGTGTGATTAGAAGACTCCTGTGTGATTAGCACACTCCTGTGTGATTAGCACACTCTGGTAATGATTAAGAACACTCCTGTGTGATTATACACTCCTGTGTCGATTAGCACACTCCTGTGTGGTCAGAACACTCCTGTGTGATTAGCACACTCCTGTGTGATTAGAACACTCCTGTGTGATTAGCACACTCCTGTGTGATTAACACACTCCTGTGTGATTAGCACACTCCTGTGTGATTAGCACACTCCTGTGTGATTAGCACACTCCTGTGTGATTAGAACACTCCTGTGTGATTAGCACACTCCTGTGTGATTAGACACACTCCTGTGTGATTAGCACACTCCTGTGTGATTAGAACACTCCTGTGGCACACTACCTCATGTGAAGCACACTCCTGTGTGATTAGAACACTCCTGTGTGATTAGAACACTCCTGTGTGATTAGCACACTCCTGTGTGATTAGAACACTCCTGTGTGATTAGAACACTCCTGTGTGTGATTAGAACACTCCTAGTGTGATTAACACACTCCTGTGTAATTAGCACACTCCTGTGTGATTAGAACACTCCTGTGTGATTAGAACACTCCTGTGTGATTAACACATTAGCACCTCCTGTGTGATTAGAACACTCCTGTGTGATTAGCATACTCCTGTGTGATGGGAACACTCCTGTGGATTAGAACACTCCTGTGTGATTAGAACACTCCTGTGTGATTAGAACACTCCTGTGTGATTTGAACACTCCTGTGTGATTAGAACACTCTGTGTGATTAGCACACTCCTGTGTGATTAACACACTTCTGTGTGATTAGCACACTCCTGTGATTAAGAACACTCCTTAGCACACTCCTGTGTGATTAGAACACTCCTGTGTGATTAGAACACTCCTGTGTGATTAGAACACTCCTGTGTGATTAACACACTCCTGTGTGAGTGCTTGCACTCCTGTGTGATTAGACTCTGTGTGATTAGATTACACTCCTGTGTGATTAGCACCTCCTGTGTGATTAGAGAACACTTCTGTGTGATTAGAACACTCCTGTGTGATTGCACACTCCTGTGTGATTAGAACACTCCTGTGTGATTAGAACACTCCATGGGCTCCTGTGTGATTAGCACACTCCTGTGTGATTAGCACACTCCTGTGTGATTAGAACCTCCTGTGTGATTAGAACACTCCTGTGTGATTAGAACACTCCTGTGTGATTAGAACACTACTGTGTGATTAGCACACTCCTGTGTGATTAGAACACTCCTGTGTGATTAGAACACTCTGTGTATTAGCACACCTCCTGTGTGATTAGAACACTCCAGTGTGATTAGCACACTCCTGTGTGATTGACACTCTTGGCACGATGCTTAGAACACTCCTGTGTGATTAGAACACTCCTGTGTGATTAGCACACTCCTGTGTGATTAGCACACTCCTCCTGCTCACTCCTGTGCGATTAGAGAACACTCCTGTGTGATTAGCACACTCCTGTGTGATTAGAACACTCCTGTGTGATTAGCACACTCCTGTGTGATTAGAACACTCCTGTGTGATTAGAACCTCCTGTGTGATTAGAACACTCCCTGTGTGATTAGAACACTCCTGTGTGATTAGAACACTCCTGTGTGATTAGAACACTCTGTGTGATTCCTGTGTGATTAGAACACTCTGTGTGATTAGAACACTCCTGTGTGATTAGAGCACTCCTGTGTTATTAGCATACTCCTGTGTGATTAGAGACACTAATTGTGTGATTAGCAACTCCTGTGTGGGTAGAACACTCCTGTGTGATTAGAACACTCCTGTGTGATTAGAACACTCTGTGATTAGAACACTCCTGTGTGATTAGAACTGCCTGTGTGATTAACACACTCCTGTGTGATTAGAACACTCCTGTGTGATTAAGAACACTCCTGTGTGATTAGCACACTCCTGTGTGATTAGAACACTCCTGTGTGATTAGCACACTCCTGTGTGATTAGAACACTCCTGTGTGATTAGAACACTCCTGTGTGAATTAGAACACTCCTGTGTGATTAGAACACTCCTGTGTGATTAGCACACTCCTGTGTGATTAGCACACTCCTGTGTGATTAGAACACTCCTGTGTGATTAGAACACTACTGTGTGTTAGCATACTCCAATGTGATTAGAACACTTCTGTGTGATTAGAACACTTCTGTGTGATTAGAACACTCCACACTCCTGTGTGATTAGAACACTCCTGTGTGATTAGAACACTCCTGTGTGATTAGAACACTCCTGTGTGATTAACACACTCCTATTAATGATGCCCACCTCCTGTGATTAGAACACTCCTGTGTGATTAGAACACTCCTGTGTGATTAGCACACTCCTGTGTGATTAGAACACTCCTGTGATTAGAACACTCCTGTGTGATTAGCACACACTCCTGTGTGATTAGAACACTCCTGTGTGATTAGCACACTCCTGTGTGTTAGGAACACTCCTGTGTGATTAGCACACTCCTGTGTGATTAGAACACTCCTGTGTGATTAGAACACTCCTGTGTGAATTAGAACACTCCTGTGTGATTTAGAACACTCCTGTGTGATTAGAACACTCCTGTGTGATTAGCACACTCCTGTGTGATTAGAACACTCCAGTGTGATTAGCACACTCCCTGTGTGATTAGAACACTCCTGTGTGATTAGAACACTCCTGTGTGATTAGCACACTCCCTGTGTGATTAGAACACTCCTGTGTGATTAGAACACTCCTGTGTGATTAGCACACTCCTGTGTGATTAGAACACTCCTGTGTGATTAGCACACTCCTGTGTGGAAATAGAACACTCCTGTGTGATTAGCACACTCCTGTGTGATTAGCACACTCCTGTGTGATTGTGTGATTAGAACACTCCTGTGTGATTAGCACACGACTGTGTGATTAGAACACTTCTGTGTGATTAGCACACTCCTGTGTGATTAGAGAACACTCCTGTGTGATTTAGTTAGGGGCCACTCCTGTGTGATTAGCACACTCCTGTGTGATTAAGAACACTCCTGTGTGATTAGAACACTCCTGTGTGATTAGAACACTCCTGTGTGATTAACACACTCTGTGTGATTAGCACGCTCCTGTGTGATTAGAACACTCCGTGTGATTAAGACACTACTGTGTGATTAGCATACTCCTGTGTGATTAGCACACTCCTGTGTGATTAGAACACTTCTGTGTGATTAGAACACTCCTGTGTGATTAGCAACACTCCTGTGTGGTCCAGGTACATCCTGTGTGATTAGAACACTACTGTGTGATTAGAATACTCCTGTGTGATTAGCACACTCCTGTGTGATTAGAACACTCCTGTGTGATTAACACACTCCTGTGTGGTCTAGAACACTCTGTGTGATTAGAACACTCCTGTGTGATTAGCACACTCCTGTGTGATTAGCACACTCCTGTGTGATTAGAACACTCCTGTGTGATTAGAACTCCACTCCTGTGTGATTAGAACACTCCTGTGGATTAAGAACACTCCTGTGTGATTAGAACACTCCTGTGTGATTAGAACACTACTGTGTGATTAGCATACTCTGTGTGGTCTAGAACACTCCAGTGTGTGTGATTAGAACACTTCTGTGTGATTAGCACACTCCTGTGTGATTAGCACACTCCTGTGTGATTAGAACACTCCTGTGATGCACTCCTGTGCGGTCTCGAACACACTCCTGTGTGATTAGAACACTCCCTGTGTGGTCTAGAACACTCCTGTGTGATTAGAACACTCACTGTGGATTCACGAAGAACACTCCTGTGTGTGTGACTCCTTAGAACACTCCTGTGTGGTTAGAACACTCCTGTGTGATTAGCACACACTCCTGTGATTAGACTCCTGTTAGAACACTCCTGTGTGAGTTAGAACACTCCTGTGTGATTAGCACACTCCTGTGTGATTAGAACACTCCTGTGTGATTAGAACGCTCCTGTTGATTAGAACACTCCTGTGTGATTTGGTTTTACACTCCTGTGATTAAAGACACTCCTGTGTGATTAGAACACTCCTGTAATGATTAGCACACTCCGTGATTGTACACTCCTGTGATTAGAACACACTCCTGTGTGATTAGGAGCACTCCTGTGTGGTGCTTACACTCCTGTGTGATTAGAACACTCCTGTGTGATTAGAACACTCCTGTGTGATTAGCACACTCCTGTGTGATTAGAACACTCCTGTGTGATTAGAACACTCCTGTGTGATTAGCACACTCCTGTGTGATTAGCACACTCCTGTGTGATTAGAACACTCCTGTGTGATTAGAACACTCCTGTGTGATTAGCACACTCCTGTGTGATTAGCACACTCCTGTGTGATTAGAACACTCCTGTGTGATTAGAACACTCCTGTGTGATTAGCACACTCCTGTGTGATTAGAACACTCCTGTGTGATTAGAACACTCCTGTGTGATTAGCACACTCCTGTGTGATTAGAACACTCCTGTGTGATTAGCACACTCCTGTGTGATTAGCACACTCCTGTGTGATTAGAACACTCCTGTGTGATTAGAACACTCCTGTGTGATTAGAACACTCCTGTGTGATTAGCACACTCCTGTGTGATTAGAACACTCCTGTGTGATTAGAACACTCCTGTGTGATTAGCACACTCCTGTGTGATTAGAACACTCCTGTGTGATTAGAACACTCCTGTGTGATTAGAACACTCCTGTGTGATTAGAACACTCCTGTGTGATTAGCACACTCCTGTGTGATTAGCACACTCCTGTGTGATTAGAACACTCCTGTGTGATTAGAACACTCCTGTGTGATTAGCACACTCCTGTGTGATTAGAACACTCCTGTGTGATTAGCACACTCCTGTGTGATTAGCACACTCCTGTGTGATTAGAACACTCCTGTGTGATTAGCACACTCCTGTGTGATTAGAACACTCCTGTGTGATTAGAACACTCCTGTGTGATTAGAACACTCCTGTGTGATTAGCACACTCCTGTGTGATTAGAACACTCCTGTGTGATTAGCACACTCCTGTGTGATTAGAACACTCCTGTGTGATTAGCACACTCCTGTGTGATTAGCACACTCCTGTGTGATTAGAACACTCCTGTGTGATTAGAACACTACTGTGTGATTAGCATACTCCTGTGTGATTAGCACACTCCTGTGTGATTAGAACACTCCTGTGTGATTAGCACACTC
>NW_027003508.1:0-5333 GCF_036934945.1 Oncorhynchus masou masou
GAGCTTCCCTCAGTCCCGAGCTTCCTCATTCCCGAGCTACCCCTCAGTCCCAAGCTGCCTCAGTCTCGAGCTGCCCCTCAGTCCCGAGCTGCCCCTCAGTCCAGTGGGGCTCTGGGTGAGGACTACTTAGGCCATGGTCGGCGGCGAGGGTGGACTATCCGAGGACACGAGGAGGAGGGACTAAGACATTGATAGAGTGGGGTCCACGTCCTGCGCCGGAGCCGCCACCATGGACAGACGCCCACCCGGACCCTCCCCTATTGTTTTGATGTGCGTCCGGGAGTCCGCACCTTAGGGGGGGGTTCTGTCACGCCCTGGTCGAAATATATTGTGTTTGTCTTTATTTATTTGGTCAGGCCAGGGTGTGACATGGGTTTATTGTGGTGTGTTTTGTCTTGGGGTTTTGTTAGGTATTGGGTGTGTGGTTTAGTGGGGGTATCTAGCATAGTCTATGGCTGTCTGGAGTGGTTCTCAATCAGAGGCAGGTGTTTATCGTTGTCTCTGATTGGGAACCATATTTAGGCAGCCATATTCTTTGAGTATTTCATGGATGATTGTTCCTGTCTCTGTGTTTGTGTTCACCAGATAGGCTGTATAGGTTTTCACGTTTGTTCTTTGTTTTGTTCGTTATTTCATGTCTTGTTCATTTCATTAAAGAACATGAATAACCACCACGCTGCATTTTGGTCCGCTTCTCCTTCGACAGACGAGAACCGTTACAGAATCACCCACCACAACGGGACCAAGCGGCGTGGTAACAGGCAACAGCAACAGCAGGAGCAACAAAGAGAGGAATGGACATGGGAGGACGAATTGTACGGAGAAGGACCTTGGGATCAGCCTGGAGAATATCTCCGCCCCAAAGAAGAACTGGAGGCGGGAAAAGCTGAGAGGCGCTGGTATGAGAAGGCAGCAACGGCGACGCGGATGGAAGCCTGAGAGTCAGCCCCAAAAATCTATTGGGTGGGGGCTCACAGGGAGTATGGCGACGCTAGGTAGGAGACCTACGCCAACTTCCTGTGGTTACCGGGGGGCTAGAGAGACCGGGCAGGCACCGTGTTATGCTGTGGTGCGCACGGTGTCTCCAGTGTGGGTGCATAGCCCGGTGCGGTATATTCCAGCTCCGCGTATCGGCCGGGCTAGATTGAGCGTCGAGCCAAATGCCATGAAGCCGGCTCTACGCATCTGGTCCCCAGTGCGTCTCCTTGGGCCGGCTTACATGGCACCAGCCTTGCGCACGGTGTCCCCGGTTCGCCTGCATAGCCCAGTGCGGGCTATTCCACCTCGCCGCACTGGTAGAGCGACCGGGAGTATTCAACCGGGTAAGGTTGGGCAGGCTCGGTGCTCAAGAGCTCCAGTGCGCCTGCACGGTCCGGTCTACCCAGTACCACTTCCACGCACCAGCCCTCCGGTGGCAGCTCCCCGCACCATGCTTCCTGTGCGTGTCCTCGGCCCAGTACCACCAGTACCAGCACCACGCATCAGGCCTACAGTGCGCCTCGCCTCTCCAGCGCTGCCCGAGCCTTCCTCCTCTCCTGCGCTGCCAGAGTCTCCCACCTGTTCAGTGCAGCCAGAGCCTTCCTCCTCTCCTGCGCTGCCGGAGTCTCCCGCCTGTTCAGCGCAGCCAGAGCCTTCCTCCTCTCCTGCGCTGCGGGAGTCTCCCGCCTGTTCAGCGCAGCCAGAGCTGCCAGCCTGCATGGAGCAGCCAGAGCTGTCAGTCTGCATGGAGCAGACAGAGATGCCAGTCTGCATGGAGCAGCCAGAGATGTCAGTCTGGCATGGAGCAGCCAGACCTGCCAGTCTGCATGGAGCAGCCAGAGCTGCCAGTCTGCAAGGAGCTGCCAGTCTTCAAGGAGCTGCCAGTCTGCAAGGAGCTGCCAGTCTGCAAGGAGCTGCCAGTCTGCAAGGAGCTGCCAGCTCTGCATGGAGCAGCCAGAGCCGCCAGTCAGCATGGAGCAGCCAGGCCAGTCAGCATGGAGCAGCAGAGCAGCCAGTCAGCATGGAGCAGCCAGAACTGCCAGTCAGCATGGAGCAACCAGAGCCGTCAGTCTGCCAGGATCCGCCAGTCAGCCAGACTCTTCCAGATCCGCCAGTCAGCCAGACTCTTCCAAATCTGCCAGTCAGCCAGACTCTTCCAGATCCGCCAGTCAGCCAGACTCTTCCAGATCTGCCAGTCAGCCAGACTCTTCCAGATCTGCCAGTCAGCCAGACTCTTCCAGATCTGCCAGTCAGCCAGACTCTTCCAGATCTGCCAGTCAGCCAGACTCTTCAGATCTGCCAGTCAGCCAGACTCTTCCAGATCTGCCAGTCAGCCAGACTCTTCCAGATCTGCCAGTCAGCCAGACTCTTCCAGATCTGCCAGTCAGCCAGACTCTTCCAGATCTGCCAGTCAGCCAGACTCTTCCAGATCCGCCAGTCAGCCAGACTCTTCCAGATCCGCCAGTCAGCCAGACTCTTCCAGATCTGCCAGTCAGCCAGACTCTTCCAGATCTGCCAGTCAGCCAGACTCTTCCAGATCTGCCAGTCAGCCAGACTCTTCCAGATCTGCCAGTCAGCCAGACTCTTCCAGATCCGCCAGTCAGCCAGACTCTTCCAGATCCGCCAGTCAGCCAGACTCTTCCAGATCCGCCAGTCAGCCAGGATCTGCCAGAACCGCCAGCCAGCCAGGATCTTCCGGATCCAACTACCTGCCTGAGCTTCCTCTCAGTGCTGAGCTTCCCCTCAGTCCCGAGCTTCCCCTCAGTCCCGAGCTTCCCCTCAGTCCCGAGCTTCCACTCATTCCCGAGCTACCCCTCAGTCCCAAGCTGCCTCAGTCCCGAGCTGCCCCTCAGTCCCGAGCTGCCCCTCAGTCCAGTGGGGTTCTGGGTGAGGACTTCTAGGCCATGGTTGGCGGCGAGGGTGGACTATCCAAGGACGCGACGAGGAGGGACTAAGACATTGATAGAGTGTGGTCCACGTCCTGCCCCGGAGCCGCCACCATGGACAGATGCCCACCCGGACCCTCCCCTATTGTTTTGATGTGCGTCCGGGAGTCCGCACCTTAGGGGAGGGTTCTGTCACGCCCTGGTCGAAATATATTGTGTTTGTCTTTATTTATTTGGTCAGGCCAGGGTGTGACATGGGTTTATTGTGGTGTGTTTTGTCTTGGGGTTTTGTTAGGTATTGGGTGTGTGGTTTAGTGGGGGTATCTAGCATAGTCTATAGCTGTCTGGAGTGGTTCTCAATCAGAGGCAGGTGTTTATCTTTGTCTCTGATTGGGAACTACATTTAGGCAGCCATATTCTTTGAGCATTTCATGGGTGATTGTTCCTATCTCTGTGTTTGTGTTCACCAGATAGCCTGTATAGGTTTTCACGTTCGTTCTTTGTTTTGTTCGTTATTTCATGTCTAGTTCATTTATTAAAGAACATGAATAACTATCACGCTGCATTTTGGTCCGCTTCTTCTCTGTTACACACGTTCCATCTTCTTATCACTTGTGTGATAATAATCATTACATTTTAATGTAAGCATTTACATTTTAGCTTCTATATCATAATGTTCTATACTCCTATTAAAGTAAGGGAAATCAATAAAGAAAAAACAGACACTTCATCATTTCAAACCCTTCATTCTTGGTTATACAATCTAATTAGTATGGTAATACTATAATCATAATAAAGGTTATACTTCTATTAACACACGCTGCAGCCCATTTGGCAATTTGGGATCCCCAACTTCCAAACAGGGATTCCAACCAAGATACAGACGCTCACTCTAGTTGTGGGGAATTATTCTTAGCAACAGTGGCAATGTATTGGCAAGATCAGTCATATTAGAAGAGTGATCTGGGACAAAAGTTCAACATTCATCCCCAATGATTGCACAAGTGTCGTGAAGAGGGCATGACAAAACCTTCTCCCCCTCAGGAGACTGAAAAGACTTGTCATGGATCCCCAGATCCTCAAAAAGTTCTACAGCTGCACCATCGAGAGCATCCTGACCGGTTACATCACCGCCTGGTATGGTAACTGCTTGGAATCTGACCGTAAGGCGCTACAGAGGGTGGTGCATACGGCCCAGTACATTACTGGGGCCAAGCTTCCTGCAATCCAGGACCTACATAATAGGCGGTGTCAGAGGAAAGCCCATAAAATTGTTAGAGACTCCAGTCACCCAAGTCAGAGACTGTTTTCTCTCCGCACGGCAAGCGGAACTGGAGCGCCAAGTCTTGGACAAAAAGGCTCCTGAACAGCTTCTACCCCCAACCCATAAGACTGCTGAACCATTAATTACATGGCCACCGGACTATTACGTTGACTCCACCCACCCCTCCATTTGTTTTGTACACTGCTGCTACTCGCTGTTTATTATCTAGGCATAGTCACTTCACCCCTGCCTACATGTACAAATTACCTTAAACCCGGTACACCTGCACACTGACTCGGTACTGGTACCCCCTGTATATACACTTGTTGTATTTGGTGCATGTGACAAATAAAGTTTGATTTGAAGTGCCCCCTTGAGCTGCCAAAAGACAGTCAAGAGCCTCTCTGTTTTGCAGAGCCAATTTGCACAAATATTTTTGCATTACCAATTTTGTCTACGTTTCTAGAGATCTCCCGAATTTGGTCTTGGGCAAATGCATATTGACTTTCACAGCGATGAGAGAGAACATGTGTTATAACAGTTTCACACCAACCTTGATAAGAATGAGATTGGGGCAAGGTTAGCCCAAGCTACAATCTAGTGGCTTTCCTCACAATTTAGGGGCATAGCTCTGTCCCTAGAAGCCTTTCCAAATCGTAATTATAACTATTGATCAATTAAGTGGGTGGGGTTATATCCTTCCTGTTTGGCCCTGTCCGGGGGTGTCCTCGGGTGGGGCCACAGTGTCTCGCGACCCCTCCTGTCTCAGCCTCCAGTATTTATGCTGCAGTAGTTTATGTGTCGGGGGGCTGGGGTCAGTTTGTTATATCTGGAGTACTTCTCCTGTCCAATTCGGTGTCCTGTGTGAATCTAAGTGTGCGTTCTCTAATTCTCTCCTTCTCTCTACATTTACATTTAAGTCATTTAGCAGACGCTCTTATCCAGAGCGACTTACAAATTGGTGAATTCACTCTGACATCCAGTGGAACAGCCACTTTACAATAGTGCATCTAAATCATTAAGGGGGGGGGTGAGAAGGATTACTTATCCTATCCTAGGTATTCCTTGAAGAGGTGGGGTTTCAGGTGTCTCCGGAAGGTGGTGATTGACTCCGCTGTCCTGGCGTCGTGAGGGAGTTTGTTCCACCATTGGGGGGCCAGAGCAGCGAACAGTTTTGACTGGGCTGAGCGGGAACTGTACTTCCT
>NW_027003510.1:0-5000 GCF_036934945.1 Oncorhynchus masou masou
CTGACTGGTTCTACTGTTGGTCTCCTCTCTGACTTACTGACTTGTTTTACTGTTGGTCTCTCTCTGACTTACTGACTGCTTCTACTGTTGGCCTCTCTCTGACTTACTGACTGTTTCTACTGTTGTCTCTTCTCCTGACTGACTGGTTCTACTGTTGGTTTCTCTCTGACTGACTAACTGGTTCTACTGTTGCTCTCCTCTGACTGACTGGTTCTAGTGTTGCTCTCCTCTCTGACTGACTGGTTCTACTGTTGGTCTTCTCTCTGACTGACTGGTTCTAATGTTGCTCTCCTCTCTGACTGACTGGTTCTACTGTTGGTCTCCTCTCTGACTGACTCTAATGTTGCTCTCCTCTCTGACTGACTGGTTCTACTGTTGCTCTCCTCTCTGACTGACTGGTTCTACTGTTGCTCTCCTCTCTGACTGACTGGTTCTACTGTTGCTCTCCTCTCTGACTGACTGGTCCTAATGTTGGTCTCTCTCTCTGACTGGACTGGTTCTACTGTTGGTTCTACTGTGGGTCTCTCTGCCTGACTGGTTCTACTGTTGGTCTCCTCTCTGACTGACTGGTTCTACTGTTGGTCTCCTCTCTGACTGACTGGTTCTACTGTTGGTCTCCTCTCTGACTGACTGGTTCTAATGTTGGTCTCCTCTCTGACTGACTGGTTCTACTGTTGGTCTCCTCTCTGACTGACTGGTTCTACTGTTGGTCTCCTCTCTGACTGACTGGTTCTACTGTTGGTCTCCTCTCTGACTGACTGGTTCTACTGTTGGTCTCCTCTCTGCCTGACTGGTTCTACTGTTGGTCTCCTCTCTGACTGACTGGTTCTAATGTTGGTCTCCTCTCTGACTGACTGGTTCTAATGTTGGTCTCCTCTCTGACTGACTGGTTCTACTGTTGCTCTCCTCTCTGACTGACTGGTTCTACTGTTGGTCTCCTCTCTGACTGACTGGTTCTACTGTTGGTCTCCTCTCTGACTGACTGGTTCTACTGTTGGTCTCCTCTCTGACTGACTGGTTCTACTGTTGGTCTCCTCTCTGACTGACTGGTTCTACTGTTGTCTCCTCTCTGACTGACTGGTTCTACTGTTGCTCTCCTCTCTGACTGACTGGTTCTACTGTTGGTCTCCTCTCTGACTGACTGGTTCTGGTTCTCCTCTCTGACTGTTGGTCTCCTCTCTGACTGTCTGGTTCTACTGTTGCTCTCCTCTCTGACTGACTGGTTCTACTGTTGGTCTCTCTCTGACTGACTGGTTCTACTGTTGGTCTCCTCTCTGACTGACTGGTTCTAATGTTGCTCTCCTCTCTGACTGACTGGTTCTACTGTTGCTCTCCTCTCTGACTGACTGGTTCTACTGTTGCTCTCCTCTCTGACTGACTGGTTCTAATGTTGGTCTCCTCTCTGACTGACTGGTTCTACTGTTGCTCTCCTCTCGACTGACTGGTTCTACTGTTGGTTTCTCTCTCTGTCTGACTGACTGGTTGACTGACTGTTGGTTTCCTCTCTGACTGACTGGTTCTACTGTTGCTCTCCTCTCTGACTGACTGGTTCTACTGTTGCTCTCCTCTCTGACTGACTGGTTCTACTGTTGGTCTCCTCTCTGACTGACTGGTTCTACTGTTGCTCTCCTCTCTGACTGACTGGTTCTACTGTTGCTCTCCTCTCTGACTGACTGGTTCTACTGTTGCTCTCCTCTCTGACTGACTGGTTCTACTGCTCTCCTCTCTTGGTCTCCTCTCTGACTGACTGGTTCTACTGTTGGTCTCCTCTCTGACTGACTGGTTCTACTGTTGGTCTCCTCTCTGACTGACTGGTTCTACTGTTGGTCTCCTCTCTGACTGACTGGTTCTACTGTTGGTCTCCTCTCTGACTGACTGGTTCTACTGTTGGTCTCCTCTCTGACTGACTGGTTCTACTGTTGGTCTCCTCTCTGACTGACTGGTTCTACTGTTGCTCTCCTCTCTGACTGACTGGTTCTACTGTTGCTCTCCTCTCTGACTGACTGGTTCTAATGTTGGTCTCCTCTCTGACTGACTGGTTCTACTGTTGCTCTCCTCTCTGACTGACTGGTTCTACTGTTGGTCTCCTCTCTGACTGACTGGTTCTACTGTTGGTCTCCTCTCTGACTGACTGGTTCTACTGTTGGTCTCCTCTCTGAAGGTCGAGAGCCATGCGTCCTCCGAAACACGACCCGCCAAGCCGCTCTACTTCTTGACACACGGCTCGCTTAACCTGGAAGTCAGCCGCACCAATGTGTGGGAGGAAACACCGTATAGATGGCGACAGAAGTCATGCAACATGCCCGCCACAAGGAGTAGCTAGATCCCGTTGGGACAAGGACATCCCAGCCGGGAGAACCCTCCCCTAACACGGACGACGCTGGGCCAATTGTGCCCCGCCTCATGGGTCTCCCGGTCGCAGCCAGCTGTGACACAGCCCGGGATCGAACCCGGGTCTGTAGTGACTCCTCGCTGCGCCACTCGGGAGTTCGTCCAGCCTGACTTACTGACTAACTGACTAGTTCAACTTTGGCCTTTTCTTCCAGCCTGACTTACTGACTGCTCCTATTTCTGACTGACTGACTTGCTGACTGTCTCTCCACCTCCTCTCCTCTACCTGATAAACCACTCTATTCTAGTCTCAGGCTTTTAGCTGGGATGTAATGCTGCCGTTATTGCTGTTGGCTGGGGGAATACAGTGGCCTATTAAAGCCCATCTATAATGTATGATGTCTTAAGATGTGTCTATAATATGTATAAAGTTGTTTGTCAAGACAACATTCATGATCTTTAGCACCTGTATGTCTGACTTTGTTGTCATGTGTATATCTACCGTGTCTCTGTTTTCTGTTGTTTGCATGCTTCATACTCAACATATAGTCCCCAAAGATGCCATAGATTCCCGCTTAGAATGTGAATCCACATCAATCCTAAATAGACATCAGAGAACGGAGGGAGAGGACAGGGAGACGTACATGGAGACAGGACGTGGAGAAACAGAGAGGCCCCTGGGAGTAATTCTACTGAGGGTTCTAAGGGTGTATATACTGTAGACAACAGGAGACAGGACGTGGAGAAACAGAGAGGCCCCTGGGAGTAATTCTACTGAGGGTTCTAAGGGTGTATATACTGTAGACAACAGGAGACAGGACGTGGAGAAACAGAGAGAACCCTGGGAGTAATTCTACTGAGGGTTCTAAGAGTGTATATACTGTAGACAACAGGAGACAGGAAGTGGAGAAACAGAGAGAATTCTGATATCATTTTCTCTCTACTTGTAACTGAGTCAGTTTGTCTCATCCACCTTCCCAGTTATTGTATCCATTTGGGACACAGATGGGGCCGTGGGTCAGCAGTGCTAGATGTACTCAGCCCTGTTAGACAGAGTCTGTGGTCTGGGACTGTAATTTCAGACCTTCCCAGGTGACCAATACTCCACTCAAGCACCACTCACCAACACAGTGATTTCCTCAGACACCAACCAGGGAGGTGGGAAGCTGTGTCGGCCCAAGTGGTAGTCATGCATCCCAAATGGAAACCTGTTCCCTTAATAGTGCACTACTTTTGACCAGGGCCCACAGGGAACAGGTGCTGTTTGACCAGGGCCCCATAGAGAACAGGGTGCTGTTTGACCAGGGCCCCATAGGGAACAGGTGCTGTTTGACCAGGGCCCCATAGGGAACAGGGTGCTGTTTGACCAGGGCCCCATAGGGAACAGGTGCTGTTTGACCAGGGCCCCATAGAGAACAGGGTGCTGTTTGACCATGGCCCCATAGGGAACAGGTGCTGTTTGACCAGGGCCCAATAGGGAACAGGGTGCTGTTTGACCAGGGCCCCATAGGGAACAGGGTGCTGTTTGACCAGGGCCCCATAGGGAACAGGGTGCTGTTTGACCAGGGCCCCATAGAGAACAGGGTGCTGTTTTACCAGGGCCCCATAGGGAACAGGGTGCTGTTTGACCAGGGCCCCATAGGGAACAGAGTGCTGTTTGACCAGGGCCCCATAGGGAACAGAGTGCTGTTTGACCAGGGCCCCATAGAGAACAGGGTGTTGTTTGACCAGGGCCCATAGGGAACAGAGTGCTGTTTGACCAGGGCACCATAGGGAACAGGTGCTGTTTGACCAGGGCACCATAGGGAACAGGGTGCTGTTTGACCAGGGCCCCATAGGGAACAGGGTGCTGTTTGACCAGGGCCCCATAGGGAACAGGGTGCTGTGTGGAACCCACATGTAGATCGACTAAGGAGTAGATTCTAAAGAGTAGAATGGTAGAAGTTGAAAGTGCTGTTTGTTATTCAGAGTCTCATCACACTCTTCACCCTTCTTTCTAGTGCATCACTTGAGAAGGATGCTACAAAGTGAATGACGTAGCGTCCTCCAGATCGATGTATTTCACCTTCCCTTCTTTCTAGTGCATCACTTGAGTTCTCTCTCCTGTTGCTGCTGGTAATTGTTGAAGTCTCACCACCTAAAAGACACTGAGTACACGAAACATTAAGAACACCTTCCTACTATTGAGTTGCACATTTGCCCTCAGAAAATCCTCCATTCTTAGGAGCGTGGAGTCTACAATGTTTCAAATTCTTCCCACAGTTGTGCATAGACACAGGACGTAGTTTGGGGGGTGGGTGGGGGTGGCTGCGATTAACTTCGTTGATAGGGGTGAGCGTGAAAAACCCAGCAGCGTTGCAGTTCTTGACACAAACCAGTGAGCCTGGAACCCACTACTATACCCCGTTCAAATGCTCTTAAATATTTTGCCTTGCCCATTCACCCTCTGACACAAACACAATCCATGTCTCCGTTGTCTCAAGGCTTAAAACTCCTTCTTTAACCTGTCTCCTCCACCTTCATCTACACTGATTGAAGTGGATTTAACAGGTGACATCAATAAGGGATCATATCTTCTTCCACCTGGATTCACCTGGTCAGTCTGTCATGGAAAGTAAGAAGGTGTTCCTAATGTTTTGACCAGTCAGTGTACATGCAGTACTCATATC
>NW_027003510.1:12500-95000 GCF_036934945.1 Oncorhynchus masou masou
TGGGGTGACCTAGTACTGTAGGTCAGGACGTTGGGGCCACCTAGTACTGTAGGTCAGGACGTTGGGGTGACCTAGTACTGTAGGTCAGGCGTTGGGGTGACCTAGTACTGTAGGTCAGGACGTTGGGGCCACCTAGTACTGTAGGTCAGGACGTTGGGGCCACCTAGTACTGTAGGTCAGGACGTTGGGGTCACCTAGTACTGTAGGTCAGGCGTTGGGGCCAACTAGTACTGTAGGTCAGGCGTTGGGGTCACCTAGTACTGTAGGTCAGGTGTTGGGGTCACCTAGTACTATAGGTCAGGTGTTGGGGTCACCTAGTACTGTAGGTCAGGCGTTGGGGTGACCTAGTACTGTAGGTCAGGCGTTGGGGTTAACTAGTACTGTAGGTCAGGCGTTGGGGTCACCTAGTACTGTAGGTCAGGCGTTGGGGTCACCTAGTACTGTAGGTCAGGCGTTGGGGTCACCTAGTACTGTAGGTCAGGACGTTGGGGTCACCTAGTACTGTGGGTCAGGCGTTGGGGGTCACCTAGTACTGTAGGTCAGGACGTTGGGGTCACCTAGTACTGTAGGTCAGGACGTTGGTGTCACCTAGTACTGTAGGTCAGGACGTTGGGGTCACCTAGTACTGTAGGTCAGGACGTTGGGGCCACCTAGTACTGTAGCTCAGGACGTTGGGGTCACCTAGTACTGTAGGTCAGGACGTTGGGGCCACCTAGTACTGTAGGTCAGGACGTTGGGGTGACCTAGTACTGTAGGTCAGGCGTTGGGGTGACCTAGTACTGTAGGTCAGGACGTTGGGGTCACCTAGTACTGTAGGTCAGGACGTTGGGGCCACCTAGTACTGTAGCTCAGGACGTTGGGGTCACCTAGTACTGTAGGTCAGGACGTTGGGGCCACCTAGTACTGTAGGTCAGGACGTTGGGGTCAACTAGTACTGTAGGTCAGGCGTTGGGGTGACCTAGTACTGTAGGTCAGGCGTTGGGGTCACCTAGTACTGTAGGTCAGGCGTTGGGGTCACCTAGTACTGTAGGTCAGGCGTTGGGGTCACCTAGTACTGTAGGTCAGGCGTTGGGGTCACCTAGTACTGTAGGTCAGGCGTTAGGGTCACCTAGTACTGTAGGTCAGGACGTTGGGGTCACCTAGTACTGTAGGTCAGGACGTTGGGGTCACCTAGTACTGTAGGTCAGGCGTTGGGGTCAACTAGTACTGTAGGTCAGGCGTTGGGGTCAACTAGTACTGTAGGTCAGGCGTTGGGGTTACCTAGTACTGTAGGTCAGGCGTTGGGGTTACCTAGTACTGTAGGTCAGGCGTTGGGGTCACCTAGTAGGGACTATGTCTGTATTTGGTGGTGGGAAGTCTTCTGTTGTAGTGTGGTCCACTAACATTTAACGTTTCACTCTAATTGGGTGACATCAGAGTTGGGACGTCCCAAGGATTCTGTTTAGACCCTATAGTGAGGGCCAGAGTAGTGCTGAGTGATGGGGTGGCTAATCAACTTACTGTCTACAGCCTCTCTCTCTCAGTGGCAGACTGCCAGCACAGTTTGTTTGATTGGCAGGAACATCACACGCACACAGGCATATTTTTTAAATATTCTTTGTATTTATTTTTAACCTTTATTTAACTAGGCAAGTCAGTTAAGAACAAATTCTTATTTACAATGACAGCCTACCGGGGAACAGTGTGTTAACTGCCTTGTTCAGGGGCAGAATGACAGATTTTTATCTTATCAGCTCTGGGATTCGATCCAGCAACCTTTCGGTTACTGGCCCAACACTCTAACCACTAGGCTACCTGTATACAGGGATGGAAGCAAAAGCAATTATTTCTCTCAGTTTGTCTCTATGTATGGGGCACACCTTCCCTGGGGAGAGAGCAGGGAGCACTGGGCTAGCCCTGGTGTCTGGAGCCCTGCAGTCTGGAGCCCTGGGGCCCTGGAACCCTGCAGTCTGGAGCCCTGGGGCCCTGGAACCCTGGAGTCTGGAGCCCTGGAGTCAGGATCCCTGGAGCCCTGGAACCCTTGGAGCCCTGGGTCCCTGGAACCCTGGAGTCTGGGGCCCTGGAACCCTGGAGCCCTGGGTCCCTGGAATCCTGAAGTCTGGGGCCCTGGAGTCTGGAGCCCTGGGGCCCTGGAGTTTGGAACCCTGGAGCCCTGGAGTCTGGAGCCCTGGAGTCCTGGAGTCTGGAGCCCTGGAACCCTGGAGTCTGGAGCCCTGGAACCCTGGAGCCCTGGGTCCCTGGAACCCTGAAGTCTGGGGCCCTGGAGCCCTGGGGCCCTGGAGTCTGGAACCCTTGAGCCCTGGAGTCTGGAACCCTGGAGCCCTGGAGTCTGGAGCCCTGGAACCCTGGAGTCTGGAACCCTGGAGTATGGAACCCTGGAACCCTGGAGTTTGGAGCCCTGGAGTCTGGAGCCCTGGAGTCTGGAGCCTTGGAGTCTGGAGCCCTGGAACCCTGGAGTCTGGAGCCTTGGAGTCTGGAGCCCTGGAACCCTGGAGTCTGGAGCCCTGGAGTCTGGAGCACTGGAGCCCTGGAGTCTGGAGCCCTGGAGTCCTGGAGTCTGGAGTCTGGAACCCTGGAGTCTGGAACCCTGGAGTCTGGAGCCACAGTATGTGTATGGATGCATCCCAAATGGCACCATTCTCCCTGTACAGTAGGGTTTCCAATCAAAATGCATATTTTGACCATTGGGTAAAACAATGTTATTGTGTAGATAATCTTCTAAGAAAACCAATGGTCGAAACCTCGCATCTCATAATCCGTTTAAAAGTTATTGGAGGTTTTTCCCTTGACGGATGATTGCCAGAATTAGGGGGACTAAATCAGCTCGGGTCGTGCTAATTTAGCTTTTTTTGTGACCCACGAAAACCACTTTGATGACGACCTCCACAAAATGTCAACAGAGCTTATTGGACGTGCAAGAAATCCTGCTCTGCCTTGCGACGAACCATCAAACAGGCAAAGCGTCAATACAGGACTAAGATTGAATCATACTACACCGGCTCTGACGCTCGTCTTATGTGGCAGGGCTTGCAAACTATTACAGACTACAAAGGGAAGCACAGCCGCGAGCTGCCCAGTGACACGAGCCTACCAGATGAGCTCAATCACTTCTATGCTCGCTTCGAGGCAAGCAACACTGAGGCATGCATGAGAGCATCAGCTGTTCCAGACGACTGTGCGATCACGCTCTCCGTAGCCGACGTGAGTAAGACCTTTAAACAGGTCAACATACACAAGGCTGCGGGGCCAGACGGATTACCAGGACGTGTGCTCAGGGCATATGCTGACCAACTGGCAGGTGTCTTTACTGACATTTTCAACATGTCCCTGATTGAGTCATGTTTCAAGCAGACCACCATAGTCCCTGTGCCCAAGAACACTAAGGTAACCTGCCTAAATGACTACAGACCCGTAGCACTCACGCCCATAGCCATGAAGTGCTTTGAAAGGCTGGTAATGGCTCACATCAACACCATTATCCCAGAAAACCTAGACCCACTCCAATTGCATTCAGATTCACAGATGATGTAATCTCTATTGCACTCCACACTGCCCTTTCCCACCTGGACAAAAGGAACACCTATGTGAGAATGCTATTCATTGACTAAAGCTCAGCGTTCAACACCATAGTACCCTCAAAGCTTATCACTAAGCTAAGGATCCTGGGACTAAACACCTCCCTTTGCAACTGGATCCTGGACTTCCTGACGGGCCGCCCCCAAGTGGTGAGGGTAGGTATCAACACATCTGCCACGCTGATCCTCAACACTGGAGCCCCCCAGGGGTGCGTGTTCAGTCCCCTCCTGTACTCCCTGTTCACCCCCAACTGCATGGCCAGGCACGACTCCAACACCATCATTAAGTTTGCAGACGACACAACAGTGGTAGGAGGTCAGAGACCTGGCCGGGTGGTGCCAGAATAACAACCTATCCCTCAACGTAACCAAGACTAAGGAGATGATTGTGGACTACAGGAAAAGGAGGACAGAGTATGCCCTCATTCTCATCAGCGTGGCTGTAGTGGAGCAGGTTGAGAGCTTCAAGTTCCTTGGTGTCCAGATCATCAACAAACTAGAACGGTCCGAACACACCAAGACAGTCGTGAAGAGGGCACGACAAAGCCTATTCCCCCTCAGGAAACTAAAAGGATTTGGCATGGGTCCTGAGATCCTCGAAAGGTTCTACAGCTGCAACTTCGAGAGCATCCTGCCTGGTTGCATCACTGCCTGGTACGGCAATTACTCTGCCTCTGACCGCAAGGCACTACAGAGGGTAGTACGTATGGCCCAGTACATCACTGGGGCAAAGCTGCCTGCCATCCAGGACCTCTACACCAGGAGGTGTCAGAGGAAGACCCTAAAAATTGTCAAAGACCCCAGCCACCCCAGTCATAGACGGTTCCCTCTACTAACGCATGGCGAGCGGTATCGGAGTGCCAAGTCTAGGACACTCCACTCCAAGTCTAGGACGTCCCTCACGACGCCAGGACAGCGGAGTCAATTACCACCTTCCGGAGACACCTGAAACCCCACCTCTTCAAGGAATACCTAGGATAGGATAAGTAATCCTTCTCACCCCCCCTTAAATGATTTAGATGCACTATTGTAAAGTGGCTGTTCCACTGGATGTCAGAAGGTGAATTCACCAATTTGTAAGTCGCTCTGGATAAGAGCGTCTGCTAAATGACTTAAATGTAAATGTAAAATGTAAAAAGGCTTCTCAACTGTTTTTACCCCCAAGCCATAAGACTCCTGAACAGGTAATCAAATGGCTTCCCGGACTATTTGCATTGTGTGCCCCCCCAACCCCTCTTTTACGCTGCTGCTACCCTCTGTTTATCATATATGCAATGTCACTTTACCTCTACATTCATGTACATATGTACATACTACCTCAATTGGCCCGACCAACCAGTGCTCCCGCACATTGGCTAACCGGGCTATCTGCATTGTGTCCCACCACCCACCAACCCCTCTTCTACGCTACTGCTACTCTCTGTTCATCATATATGCATAGTCACTTAAACCATATCTACATGTATATACTACCTCAATCAGCCTGACTAACCAGTGTCTGTGTGTAGCCTCACTACTTCTATAGCCTCTCTACTGTATATAGCCTCTCTACTGTATATAGCCTCTCTACTGTATATAGCCTCACTACTGTATATAGCCTCTCTACTGTATATAGCCTCGCTACTGTATATAGCCTCGCTACTGTATATAGCCTCTCTACTGTATATAGCCTCGTTACTGTATATAGCCTCTCTACTGTATATAGCCTCTCTACTGTATATAGCCTCTCTACTGTATATAGCCTCGCTATTGTATATAGCCTCTCTACTATATATAGCCTCACTACTGTATATAGCCTCTCTACTGTATATAGCCTCACTACTGTATATAGCCTCACTACTGTATATAACCTCTCTACTCTATATAGCCTCACTACTTTATATAGCCTCACTACTGTATATAGCCTCTCTACTGTATATAACCTCTACTGTATATAGCCTCTCTACTGTATATAGCCTCACTATTGTATATAGCCTCACTACTGTATATAGCCCCTCTACTGTATATAGCCTCTCTACTGTATATAGCCTCTCTACTGTATATAACCTCTACTGTATATAGCCTCACTACTGTATATAGCCTCACTACTGTTTATAGTCTCTCTACTGTATATAGCCTCTCTACTGTATATAGCCTCACTACTGTATATAGCCTCTCTACTGTATATAGCCGCTCTACACTATATAGCCTCTCTACTGTATATAGCCTCTCTACTGTATATAGCCTCACTACTGTATATAGCCTCTCTACTGTTTTTAGCCTCTCTACTGTATATAGCCTCTCTACAGTATATAGCCTCTCTACAGTATATAGCCTCGCTACTGTATATAGCCTCACTACTGTATATAGCCTCTCTACTGTATATAACCTCTACTGTATATAGCCTCTCTACTGTATATAGCCTCGCTACTGTATATAGCCTCGCTACTGTATATAGCCTCTCTACTGTATATAGCCTCGTTACTGTATATAGCCTCTCTACTGTATATAGCCTCTCTACTGTATAAAGCCTCTCTACTGTATATAGCCTCACTACTGTATATAGTCTCTCTACTGTATATAACCTCACTACTGTATATAGCCTCACTACTGTATATAGCCTCACTACAGTATATAGCCTCTACTGTATATAGCCTCCACTGTATATAGCCTCACTACTGTATATAGCCTATATAGCCTCTCTTAATAATCATAGTTGTCTTGGTAACATTTATTTTAGGACATAAGGAAGTTACATCTCATCAACAAAGCAGATATACAGTGTATGTAGTGCACTAATTTTCAACAGGGCTCTGGTCAAAAGTAGTGCACTAAGTAGGGAATAGGGAATAGGCTGCCATTTGCCTATGTGGTTGAATACAGAATACATTTCACACCAGAACTTGCTGCTTGAGTTCAGATGAAATGGGCTGAAAACTCAGTAATGGTGTTGAGATTAATGAGTTAGTATGAAATGGGCAGAATATTCAGTAATGGTGTTGAGATTAATGAGTGAAGAGTATCTCCCTAGGCTTTAGCCACAGCACCATGTTAGCGTACACACACACACACACACACACACACACACACACACACACACACACACACACACACACACACACACACACACACACACACACACACACATACATACATACATAAACAGGCAGGCAGGCAAACAGACAGACAGACAGACAGACAGACAGACAGACAGACAGACAGACAGACAGACAGACAGCCAGGCAGGCAGGCAGGCAGGCAGGCAGGCAGGCAGGCAGGCAGGCAGACAGACATTCATGTACACACACAATGCAGAACATGTAGGATGTTGTGTCTGAGCCCTGATGCTTGGCCCAGCATGCTTTGTTGATAAACAGTGTTCAGACATTCTAAAGCTCCACAGTAAGGCTCACTGACTGTGTGTGTGTGACTGTAGACTAGACATAACACACAGAGACTAGAGACTAGACATAACACACAGAGACGAGACATAACACACAGAGACTAGACATAACATACAGAGACTAGAGACTAGACATAACACACAGAGACTAGACATAACACACAGAGACTAGACATAACACACAGCGACTAGAGACTAGACATAACACACAGAGACTAGACATAACATACAGAGACTAGACATTGCAGACAGAGACTAGACATAACACACAGAGACTAGACATAACAGACAGCGACTAGACATAACACACAGCGACTAGAGACTAGACATAACACACAGAGACTAGACATAACATACAGAGACTAGAGACTAGACATAACACACAGAGACTAGACATAACACACAGCGACTAGACATAACACACAGCGACTAGAGACTAGACATAACACACAGAGACTAGACATAACATACAGAGACTAGAGACTAGACATAACACACAGAGACTAGACATAACACACAGAGACTAGACATAACACACAGCGACTAGAGACTAGACATAACACACAGAGACTAGACATAACATACAGAGACTAGAGACTAGACATAACACACAGAGACTAGACATAACACACAGAGACTGGAGACTAGACATAACACACAGAGACTAGAGACTAGACAACACACAGAGACTAGACATAACACACAGAGACTAGACATAACACACAGCGACTAGAGACTAGACATAACACACAGAGACTAGACATAACACACAGAGACTAGAGACTAGACATAACACACAGAGACTAGACATAACACACAGAGACTAGAGACTAGACATAACACACAGAGACTAGACATAACACACAGAGACTAGACATAACACACAGAGACTAGACATAACACACAGAGACTAGAGACTAGACATAACACACAGAGACTAGACATAACACACAGAGACTAGACATAACACACAGAGACTAGAGACTAGACATAACACACAGAGACTAGACATAACACACATAGACTAGACATAACACACAGAGACTAGAGACTAGACATAACACACAGAGACTAGAGACTAGACATAACACACAGAGACTAGAGACTAGACATAACACACAGAGACTAGAGACTAGACATAACACACAGAGACTAGACATAACACACAGAGACTAGACATAACACACAGAGACTAGACATAACACACAGAGACTAGACATAACACACATAGACTAGACATAACACACAGAGACTAGAGACTAGACATAACACACAGAGACTAGAGACTAGACATAACACACAGAGACTAGAGACTAGACATAACACACAGAGACTAGACATAACACACAGAGACTAGACATAACACACAGAGACTAGAGACTAGACATAACACACAGAGACTAGACATAACACACAGAGACTAGACATAACACACAGAGACTAGACATAACACACAGAGACTAGACATAACACACAGAGACTAGAGACTAGACATAACACACAGAGACTAGACATAACACACAGAGACTAGACATAACACACAGAGACTAGAGACTAGACATAACACACAGAGACGAGACATAACACACAGAGGCTGGACATAACACACAGAGACGAGACATAACACACAGAGACTAGACATAACACACAGAGACTAGACATAACACACAGAGACTAGAGTCTAGACATAACACACAGAGACTAGAGACTAGACATAACACACAGAGACTAGAGACTAGACATAACACACAGAGACTAGAGACTAGACATAACACACAGAGACTAGAGACTAGACATAACACACAGAGACTAGACATAACACACAGAGACTAGAGACTAGACATAACACACAGAGACTAGACATAACACACAGAGACTAGACATAACACACAGAGACTAGAGACTAGACATAACACACAGAGACTAGACATAACACACATAGACTAGACATAACACACAGAGACTAGAGACTAGACATAACACACAGAGACTAGAGACTAGACATAACACACAGAGACTAGAGACTAGACATAACACACAGAGACTAGACATAACACACAGAGACTAGACATAACACACAGAGACTAGAGACTAGACATAACACACAGAGACTAGACATAACACACAGAGACTAGACATAACACACAGAGACTAGACATAACACACAGAGACTAGACATAACACACAGAGACTAGACATAACACACAGAGACTAGACATAACACACAGAGACTAGAGACTAGACATAACACACAGAGACTAGACATAACACACAGAGACTAGACATAACACACAGAGACTAGACATAACACACAGAGACTAGACATAACACACAGAGACTAGACATAACACACAGAGACGAGACATAACACACAGAGGCTGGACATAACACACAGAGACGAGACATAACACACAGAGACTAGACATAACACACAGAGACTAGACATAACACACAGAGACTAGACATAACACACAGAGACTAGACATAACACACAGAGACGAGACATAACACACAGAGACTAGACATAACACACAGAGACTAGAGACTAGACATAACACACAGAGACTAGAGACTAGACATAACACACAGAGACTAGAGACTAGACATAACACACAGAGACTAGAGTCTAGACATAACACACAGAGACTAGAGACTAGACATAACACACAGAGACTAGAGACTAGACATAACACACAGAGACTAGAGTCTAGACATAACACACAGAGACTAGAGACTAGACATAACACACAGAGACTAGAGTCTAGACATAACACACAGAGACTAGAGACTAGACATAACACACAGAGACTAGAGACTAGACATAACACACAGAGACTAGAGACTAGACATAACACACAGAGACTAGAGACTAGACATAACACACAGAGACTAGACATAACACACAGAGACTAGACATAACACACAGAGACTAGACATAACACACAGAGACATAACACACAGAGACGAGACATAACACACAGAGACTAGACATAACACACAGAGACTAGAGACTAGACATAACACACAGAGACTAGAGACTAGACATAACACACAGAGACTAGAGACTAGACATAACACACAGAGACTAGAGACTAGACATAACACACAGAGACTAGAGACTAGACATAACACACAGAGACTGACGGACAGATATATGATCATCTACTGTCCAGTATAGTATGTTGTTGTTGTTGTTGTTGTTGTTCCCCAGGCTTATTTTAGCACCGTGGCCTTTGAGATGCTGAGTCCTCAGGGGTCTACTGTTTCCTGGGCTGTCCTGTTGTCAGAGCTCAGATGGGAACACACAAACACACACACACACACACACATGCTCACACACACAACATACACACACTGGCTGACAGGCAGCATCACAGGTCACTCCTACACATCAGTAGTAGAGATGAGGACAGAAGGGAGATAAAAAGCTTTATCCCTCGAGGCTTTAGCTCAGCAGGCTGACACAATCTTGTGGTGAGCAGATGACTTGGGTTCAACTTTAGCTTTAATTCCTGCACTTCTATTAAACAATGTTTGCAATATCCTTCAGCAGGTCTCGTGGTTGTAGGAAGTCAGCCGAGTTTGGTGTGATAGACTGAGGCCGAGGGACTGAGAGACGGGGCACCAGGCTTTACTCACAGTCGCTGAATGAAGAGACAGACAAGTGAGGCAGATAGGTTATTTATTACCACTCTGTAATCAGGACACCGAGAGAGAGTGCGGGGCGGAGAGGGTAGAGAGAGAGAGAGGGAGGGAGGGGGGGGCAGAGAGAGAGGGGGGGGCAGAGAGAGAGGGGGGGCAGAGAGAGAGAAAGAGGAGGCAGAGAGAAAGAGAGAGAAGGAGAGGGAGACCGAGAAAGAGAGAGAGGGAGAAGGAGACATAGAGAGAGGGAGAGAGAGACCGAGAGAGAGAAGGAGGCAGAGAGAGAGAGAGAGAGAGGGAGGGAGAGAGAGAGAGAGAGAGGGGGAGGGAGGCAGAGAGAGAGAGAGAGGCAGAGAGAGGGAGAGAGAGAGAGAGGCAGAGAGAGAGAGAGAGAGAGAGAGAGAGGGAGAGAGAGGGAGAAGGAGACAGAGAGAGAGGGAGAAGGAGACATAGAGAGAGATGGAGAAGGGAGACATAGAGAGAGAGGGAGAGGGAGACCGAGAGAGAGAGGGAGGCAGAGAGAGAGAGAGAGAGAGAGAGAGAGAGGGAGAGGAGAGAGAGAGAGGCAGAGAGAGAGGCAGAGAGAGAGAGAGAGAGAGAGGCAGAGAGAGAGGGAGAGAGTAAAGAAAATTAAAAAATTAGATGAGCCAGACACTTTATTTCTGTCCCACAGTTGTCAAGGATAGATAGAGATGGAAGTGGATTGGTTGATTGACAGGCGGGTTATGTTACCCCCAGACAGACGTGTTTTTAGTAAAGAATTAGAGAGACAGTTTTTAGTGTTGTTGATGCCTCATGCTCAGGAGATCACATACTGATCAATGTATATTTGGTCATCTACTAAAACTGTTATTGTAGCATGAAAACAATTGGGCTTGTGTCATGGTGTATGGAGAAGAGTAGGGAGGGCAAAATTAGGATGGGGAGATGAAGGACCAAATCTATGACAGACAGAGCTCTGAGCAACATCGCCATCTAGAGGCAGGACTGTATCCTCTCTCTGTCTCGATCTCTCTCGCTCTCTCTCTCTCTCTGTCTGTCTCTCGGTCTGTCTGTCTCTCTCTCTCTCTCTTTCTCTCTCTGACTGTCTCTCTGTTTCTGTCTCTGTCTCTGTCTCTGTCTCTGTCTCTCTCTCTCTCTCTCTCTCTGACTCTGTCTCTCTTTATCGGTCTCTCTCTGTCTGTCTCTCGCTATCTGTCTCGCTCTGTCTGTCTGTCTGTCTGTCTCTCTCTGTCTCTAGGTCACTGTCTCTCTCTGTCTCTAGGTCTCTGTCAATTCAATTTAAATTCAAGAGGCTTGATTGGGCTGGGAAACATATGGTTTATTTTTGTATTTTAGTTTTCTTCTCATCGCTGCAACTCCCCAATGGCCTCGGGAACCAAAGGTGGAGTCTCGCGTCCTCTGAAACATGATCCACCAAACCGCGCTTCTTAACACCTGCCTGCTTAACCCGGAAGCCAGCAATGTGTCAGAGGAAACACCGTTCAACTGACGACGAGGTCAGCCTGCAGGCACCCGGCCCGCCACAAGGACTCGCTAGAGCGCGATGAGCCAAGTAAAGCCCCCCCGGCCAAACCCTCCCATAACCCAAACGACGCTGGGCCAAACCCTCCCATAACCCAAACGACGCTGGGCCAAACCCTCCCATAACCCGAACGACGCTGGGCCAAACCCTCCCCTAACCCAAACGACGCTGGGCCAAACCCTCCCATAACCCGAAAGAAGTGTGGCAAATTGTGCGCCACCCTATGGGACTCCCGATCACGGCCAGTTGTGATACAGCCAGAGATCGAACCCGAGTCTGTAGTGATGCCTCTAGCACTGCGATGGAGGGCCTTAGACTGCTGCGCCACTCGGGAGGCTCTGGGAAACATATTTTAACATTGCCAAAGCAAGTGATTTAAACAAATTAAGTCTTTCTCTGCTTCTCTCTGTCTCTGTCTCTGTCAATGTCTCTCTTTCTCTCTCTCTGTCTCTGTCAATGTCTCTCTTTCTCTGTCAATGTCTCTCTTTCTCTGTCTCTGTCTCTCTCTGTCGATTTCTCTGTCTCTATCCCTGTCAATGTCTCTCTGTCTCTCTCTCTGTCTCTGTCAATGTCTCTCTGTCTCTCTCTCTCTCTCTCTCTGTCTCTTTCAATGTCTCTCTTTCTCTGTCAATGTCTCTCTGTCTATCTCTCTCCGTCTCTGTCAATGTCACTCTGTCTCTGTCTCTCTCTGTCTATTTCTCTGTCTCTGTCTCTGTCAATGTCTCTCTGTCTCTCTCTCTCTGTCTCTGTCAATGTCTCTCTGTCTCCCTCTCTGTCTCTGTCTCTGTCAATGTCTCTCTTTCTCTGTCAATGTCTCTCTGTCTCTCTCTCTCTGTCTCTGTCAATGTCTCTCTTTCTCTGTCAATGTCTCTCTGTCTCTGTTTCTCTGTGTCTCTCTGTCTCTGTCAATGTCTCTGTCTCTCTTTCTGTCTCTCTCTTTCTGTCTCTCTCTGTCTCTGTCAATGTCTCTCTGTCTTTGTCAATGTCTCTCTCTCTCACTCTGTTTCTCGCTCTCTGTCTTTCTCTGTCTTTCCCTCTCTCTCTCTCTCTCTCTCTCTCTCTCTCTCTGTCTCTCCCTCTGTCTCTCTCTGTTTCTCTCTCTGTTTATCTCTCTCTCTCCCTCTGTTTCTCTCTCTCTCTCTCTCTCTGTTCATCAAAGTGTGTGTGTTTCATCTCTGCTGTGTGTCCTCTCTCCTTTACCTTCTGAGGGGCGAATAGGTCAAGGTTTATAAACAGTAAACAAAACATTAACAACACATTCCGAATATTGAGTTGGTTTGTAGGCCTCCTTGCTCGCACACGCTTTTTCAGTTCTGCCCACAAATTTTCTATGGGATTGAGGTCAGGGCTTGGTGATGGCCACTCCAATACCTTGACTTTGTTGTCGTTAAGCCATTTTGCCACAACTTTGGAAGTATGCTTGGGGTCAATGTCCATTTGGAATAGCCATTCGCAACCAAACTTTAACTTCCTGACTGATGTCTTGAGATGTTGCTTCAGTATATCCACATAATTTTCCTCCTCATGATGCCATCTATTTTGTGAAGTGCACCAGTCCCTCCTGCAGCAAAGCACCCCCACAACATGATGCTGCCACCCCCGTGCTTCATGGTTGGGAAGGTGATCTTGCAGACCTCCCCCTTTTTCCTCCAAACATGACGATGGTAATTCTGGCCAAACAGTTTTGTTCCATCAGACCAGAGGACATTTCTCCAAAAAGTACGATCTTCATCCCCATGTGCAGTTGCAAACTGTGGTCTGGCTTTTTTATGGTGGTTTTGGAGCAGTGGCTTCTTCCTTGCTGAGCGGCCTTTCAGGTTACGTCGATATAGGACTCGTTTTACTGTGGATATAGATACTTTTGTACCTGTTTCCTCCAGCATCTTCACAAGGTCCTTTGCTGTTGTTCTGGGATTGATTTGCACTTTTCGCATCAAATTACGTTCATCTCTAGGAGACAGAACACGTCTCCTTCCTGTGTGGTATGACGACTCTGTGGTCCCATGGTGTTTATACTTGCGTACTATTGTTTGTACAGATGAACGTGGTACCTTCAGGCGTTTGGAAATTGCTCCCAAGGATGAACCAGAATTGGGGATGTCTACAAATCTTTTTCTGAGGTCTTGGATGATTTCTTTAGATTTTCCCATGATGTCAAGCAAAGAGGCACTGAATTTAAAGGTAGGCCTTGAAATAAATCCACTGGTACACCTCCACTTGACTCAAATGATGTCAATTAGCCTATCAGAAGCCTCTAAAGCCATGACATCATTTTCTGGAAATGTGCAAGCTGTTTAAAGGCACAGTCAACTTAGTGTATGTAAATGTCTGACCCACTGGAACTGTGATACAGTGAATTATAGGTGAAATAATCTGTCTGTAAACAATGGTTGGACAAATGACTTGTGTCATGCACAAAGTAGATGTCCTGACAGACTTGCCAAAACTACAGTTTGTTAACAAGACATTTGTGGAGTGTTTGAAAAACGAGTTTTAATGACTCCAACCTAAATGTATGCAAACTTCCGACTTCAACCATATATATAGATGGGTTATGCAAATAGGTATGTATATATATATATATATATATATATATATATATATATATATATATATATATATATATATATATTTGCATAATTCATCTACATACATACATATTTATCTACATACTCTACATATATACATATTCATCTACATAATCTAATACCTACTGCCTGTTCCTCAAGGGCAGTCAATCATGTCACTGTATGACCTCACTGTATGACCTTACTGTATGACCTCACTGTATGACCTTACTGTATGACCTTACTGTATGACCTCACTGTATGACCTTACTGTATGACCTCACTGTATGACCTCACTGTATGACCTCGCTGTATGACCTCACTGTATGACCTCACTGTATGACCTTACTGTATGACCTCACTGTATGACCTTACTGTATGACCTCACTGTATGACCTCACTGTATGACCTCACTGTATGTCACCTGAGAGGTTATAGTATCAGAGATTGATTTTAGTTTGTAGGTTGTGTAATTATAGTTACAGATTGAGTTTAGACTGTAGGCTGTGTAATTAAAGCTACAGATTGAGTTTGGACTGTAGGCTGTGTAATTAAAGCTACAGATTGAGTTTAGACTGTAGGCTGTGTAATTAAAGCTACAGATTGAGTTTGGACTGTAGGCTGTGTAATTAAAGCTACAGATTGAGTTTGGACTGTAGGCTGTGTAATTAAAGCTACAGATTGAGTTTGGACTGTAGGCTGTGTAATTAAAGCTACAGATTGAGTTTAGACTGTAGGCTGTGTAATTATAGTTACAGATTGATATTAGACTGTAGGTTGTGTAATTATAGTCACAGATTGAGTTTAGACTGTAGGCTGTGTAATTATAGTCACAGATTGATTTTAGACTGTGTGTGTGTGTGTGTGTGTGTGTGTGTGTGTGTGTGTGTGTGTGTGTGTGTGTGTGTGTGTGTGTGTGTGTGTGTGTGTGTGTGTGTGTGTGTGTGTGTGTGTGTGTGTGTGTGTGTGTGTGTGTGTTTGAGTGTGTGAGTGTGTGAGTGTGTGAGTGTGTGAGTGAGTGAGTGTGCGTGTTGTACGGGGATGAAATGTACTATGCCAATGACTGTGTATTCTCAACATTAAGACCTGCAGAAACAGGTGTGTATTTACTGTTTTGTGTTTGAGTCCTTGTGTGTATTTTGTCTTCTGTGATATGTGTGTGTACCATGTGTGTGTGTATGTGTGTGTGTGTGTACCATGTGTATGTGTGTGTGTGTGTGTGCACCATGTGTATGTGTGTGTGTATCTTTGTCACTGGGTGGACTGCATACCCTGAATGACCTTCCCATCTTGTTTGTGGAAGGAGTGACCCTGGCCGACTTGCTTGACAAGAAGAAGGGGAAGTTTGCTTGGTTTAGTCACTCCAGTGAGACCCATGGTAAATGCCTGCCCCTCCCTCGGTGTGTGTGTGTGTCTGGGTGTCTGTGTGTAACCTGTGTGTGTTCTGGTTTCCCAGTTATGTGGCGGTGTCATCAACGGCCCCGTCTCCTGTGTTGACGGGCTTTCTGCTCCTTGTGACGCCTGTGTCCGTTGTGTGTGTTGTCAGTCAGTCAGTGTGTGTGTTGTGTGTGAGTGTTGTCAGTCAGTGTGTGTGTTGTGTGTGTGTGCTGTCAGTCAGTGTGTGTGTTGTGTGTGTTGTCAGTCAGTCAGTGTGTGCGTTGTGGGTGTGTAGTCAGTCAGTGTGTCCGTTGTGAGGTGTGTGGCTGTGTGTCTCTGTGCCTGGACTACTCAGCAGAAGAAGGGGTTTGATCTGAACTGAGCTGGATATTACTGCGCCCTCAGAACTAGAATGACATCATATTTCTATGTCTGGATCTCTCCTCAATATTGAGTTTCAGTTTAGTCAGTGTGTCCTACCTCTGTGTGTTGTCAGTCAGTCAGTGTGTGTCTGTGTCTGTTTCTCTCTCCCAGTCTTTCCTTCTCTCTGTCCCCTCTGTCAGTCTTTCTGTCTTTCTTTCTTTTTTCTCTCTCTGTCTCTTTCTGTCTCTGTGCTGTTTCTCTGTCTGTCTCTCTGTCTCTCTCTCCCTCTCTCTCTGTTGTCAGTCTCTCTGTCTCTCTGTCTCTCTGTCTCTCTGTATCTGTCTCAGTGTGTGTGCTGTGTGTGTGTTGTCCAGTCTCTCTCTGTCTGTCTCTCTGTCTCTGTCTCTAGTGTGTCTCGTTGTGTGTGTCTGTTCTCTCAGTCCCAGTCTTTCCTTCTCTCTGTGTCTGTCAGTCTGTTGTGTTTGTTGTGTTTCAGTCAGTGTGTCTCTTTGTGTCTCGTTGTTTCTCTGTCTCTGTCTCCGGACTACTCCAGAAGAAGGGGTTTCTCTCTGAGCTGGATATTCTCTCTCTCTGTCTCTGTCTCTATTTCTCTGTCTCTCTCTCTCTCCCTGAGTTTCTGTCTTATTTAACTCTCCCTCTCTCTGTCTCTCTCTCTCTCTCTCTCTCTCTCTCTCTCTCTCTCTCTCTCTCTGTCTCTGTCTGTCTCTCTCTCTCTCTCTCTCTCTCCCTCTCTCTCTCTCTCTCTCCCTCTCTCTCTGTCTCTCTCGCTCTCTCTCTCACTCTCTCGTGTTATTTAATTGTTTCTGTGAGGAAGGAACACAAAGGATTGTGTGCAGTGCTGGTGGTGTGAGTTGTCCTCTATGAGCTGTGGCCTCTTGGATTCCACATGTACACAGTGCGTGTGACTGTGTGCAGACTGCGTTGTGGGAGTAATTCCGCAAGGACATCCTTCCGTTTCTCTCTGTCTGTGACTGTGTGCTGACTGCGTTGTGGGAGTAATTCCGCGAGGACATCCTCCCGTTTCTCTCTGTGTGTGACTGTGTGCTGACTGCGTTGTGGGAGTAATTCCGCGAGGACATCCTTCAGTTTCTCTCTGTGTGTGTGACTGAGTGTGACTGTGTGCAGACTGCGTTGTGGGAGTAATTCCGCGAGGACATCCTTCCGTTTCTCTCTGTGTGTGACTGTGTGCTGACTGCGTTGTGGGAGTAATTCCGTGAGGACATCCTCCCGTTTCTCTCTGTGTGTGACTGAGTGCAGACTGCGTTGTGGGAGTAATTCCGCGAGGACATCCTCCCGTTTCTCTCTGTGTGTGACTGAGTGTGACTGAGTGTGACTGTGTGTGACTGAGTATGACTGAGTGTGACTGAGTGTGACTGAGTGTGACTGTGTGTGACTGAGTGTGACTGAGTGTGACTGAGTGTGACTGAGTGTGACTGTGTGTGACTGAGTGTGACTGAGTGTGACTGTGTGTGACTGAGTGTGACTGAGTGTGACTGAGTGTGACTGTGTGTGACTGAGTGTGACTGAGTGTGACTGAGTGCGACTGTGTGTGACTGAGTGTGACTGAGTGTGACTGAGTGTGACTGTGTGTGACTGAGTGTGACTGAGTGTGACTGAGTGTGACTGTGTGTGACTGAGTGTGACTGAGTGTGACTGAGTGTGACTGTGTGTGACTGAGTGTGACTGAGTGTGACTGAGTGTGACTGAGTGTGAGCGTACGTGTCACGTGCTCTCAGCCGTCACTCTGTTTCCAGGTAACAGTCACCGTTTACACTTCCTCCGCGGAGCAGTGAAGACAAACGCTGCTCTCCTTCGTAAGGCGTGTGTGTCTGCATGTCAGAATCCACTCCTCCACCTACTGAACTCTGTATAACCTGCAAGCAGACTGCCAGGCCAGTCCACTCCTCCACCTACTGAACTCTGTATAACCTGCAAGCAGACTGCCAGGCCAGTCCACTCCTCCACCTACTGAACTCTGTATAACCTGCAAGCAGACTGCCAGGCCCCTCTGCCTCTTACCTCCCTCAATGCATCCAGCTGTGGTCCTCTACTGCTCTTCAATGCTTCTCAACTACAACTCGTCTCTCTACTCCAGTCGTTGAGGCCAGTGGGGCAGTGATCCGATCTGTGATCCGTCTCTCTTCTCGCTTCTTAGGAAGGGCTAAACATCTCCTGGTTATGTCCCAAATAACACCCTGTTCTCTATGTAGTGCACTACTTTAGACCAGGATCCATAGAGCCCCTATTCCCTATGTAGTGCACTATTTTAGACCAGGATCCACAGAGCCCCTATTCCCTATGTAGTACACTACTTTAGACCAGAGCCCTATTCCCTATATAGTACACTACTTTAGACCAGGATCCACAGAGCCCCTATTCCCTATGTAGTGCACTACTTTAGAACAGAGCCCTATTCCCTATGTTGTGCACTACTTTAGAACAGAGCCCTATTCCCTATGTAGTGCACTACTTTAGACCAGGATCCACAGAGCCCCTATTCCCTGTATAGTGCACTACTTTAGAACAGAGCCCTATTCCCTATGTAGTGCACTACTTTAGACCAGGATCCACAGAGCCCCTATTCCTATGTAGTGCACTACTTTAGAACTGCCCTATTCCCTATGTTGCACTACTTTAGAACAGAGCCCTATTCCTATGTAGTGCACTACTTTGAGAGCCCTATTCCCTATGTAGTGCACTACTTTAGAACAGAGCCCTATTCCTATGTAGTGCACTACTTTAGAACAGAGCCCTATTCCCTATGTAGTGCACTACTTTAGACCAGGATCCACAGAGCCCCTATTCCCCCTATTCTATTCCCTATGTAGTGCACTACTTTAGACCAGGATCCACAGAGCCCCTATTCCCTATGTAGTGCACTACTTTAGAACAGAGCCCTATTCCCTATGTAGTGCACTACTTTAGAACAGAGCCCTATTCCCTATGTAGTGCACTACTTTAGAACAGAGCCCTATTCCCTATGTAGTGCACTACTTTAGAACAGAGCCCTATTCCCTATGTAGTGCACTACTTTAGAACAGAGCCCTATTCCCTATGTAGTGCACTACTTTAGAACAGGCCCTATTCCTATAGTGCACTACTTTAGAACCCCTATTCCCTATGTAGTGCACTACTTTAGAACAGAGCCCTATTCCCTATGTAGTGCACTACTTTAGAACAGAGCCCTATTCCCTATGTAGTGCACTACTTTAGACCAGTTGTAGTTCTGAGTTGTAGTTCTGAGTTGTAGTTCTGTTGCCGCGGTTTCATCCTTAACCCTGGATCCCGTTCTGGATGAATATTCTGAATGATGACGGTCTGCATGTTAACCTCATGTTGTGAATATTACTATATTGGGATGAAACAATATGATCTGACAACTTTTCATTTTGTGCTGCAAAGCTGCTGTAAATATCTGCAGTTTAACAACGTATGTTGTTGCCTGTTGCTCTTGTTTCATCCGCTTCCAGATATTTTTCTTGGATGATTTCTTGGATGATTTTTTTTATTTTTATAACATGGACAGCCTTTTTTCTGGAGACAGAAGCTACTCTTCCTGTATGACCTTCGACCTGCCTGCTGGATGAATTGCATGTTGGTTTGGAACGTCCTCCTCTTCTTCTTGAAATGGGGAATTCTGCAAGACAGCATTTGTACTCTAAACGAAGAGTGATGTCACCTCCTGCCCTCTGAGTCTGACCTGGATGTTGTATCATTTTCTCACATGGCGTTTTCATGTTTCTTTAAAGCTCCTTTATGACACTGTCATTTAGTGAACCATAATGTTGGGGTCAGGGGGTTTTACAATGTGTTTTAGCACCAACATGAGGACAGTTTTAAAGCTTTGAAAGTAATTAATTATATTGACTAGCTCTTGGATAGAGCAATGCCCCCTCGCGATCGGTCTCTCTCTCCTCCCTCTCCTTCTTGACCCCCTTACTCCTTCCTTCCCTCTGTCCCTCCCTCCATCTCACCCTCCCTCCTCCCTCCCTCCCTCCCTCCCGTCCTCCTCCCCTCTCTCTCTCCTCCCCCTCCCTCCCTCCCTCCCTCCCTCCCTCCCTCCCTCCCTCCCTCCCTCCCCCTCCCTCCCTCCCTCCCTCCCTCCCTCCCTCCCTCCCACCCACCTATCTCTCTCCTCGCTCTCCCTCTTCCCACAACTCTCTCTCCCTCTCCCTCCCTCCTGTCCTCCTCCCCCTCTCTCTCTCCTCGCTCTCCCTCTTCCCACACCCCTCCCTCCCTCCTGTCCTCCTCCCACCTCTCTCTCTCCTCCCTCTCCCGCCCTGCCCCCCCATCCCTCCCTCACTCCTGTCCTCCTCCCAACTCTCTCTCTCCTCGCTCTCCCCCTTCCCACAGCGCACCCTCTCCCTCCCTCCCTCCTGTCCTGCTCCCCCCTCTCTCTCTCAGTCTATTCGGCCAGCAGACAGGAACAATAGCGTAGTGAACTAGTTCAGTGTTGGACAGAAGTAGTTCTATGTTTAACAGGACTGTCCTCCAGGGCTGGGAGCTATCTCAGACCTCTGTTATTCAGAGAAACTGGTTTTAGACATGAGGAGAGACAGGCTGGTACATGTCAAGGTGGAAGCACGGACAGGAAAGGAACGGTCTATAACAGAGTTTATGTGAGACTGTTCACTACCAGGAATAGTGATCTTAAAGAAATGCTTCGTGATTTTGGCAACGAGTCCCTTTATCTACTTCCCCAGAGTCAGATGAACTTGTGGGAACCATTTGTATCTCTCTGCGTGCAGTTTGAAGGAAGTTGCTAATATTCACTAGTTAGTTTGACTATTCACTAGGAATATGCACTAGTTAGTTAGACTATTCACTAGGAATATGCACTAGTTAGTTAGACTATTCACTAGTAATATTCACTAGTTAGTTAGACTATTCACTAGGAATATGCACTAGTTAGTTAGACTATTCACTAGGAATATGCACTAGTTAGTTAGACTATTCACTAGGAATATGCACTAGTTAGTTAGACTATTCACTAGGAATATGCACTAGTTAGTTAGACTATTCACTAGGAATATGCACTAGTTAGTTAGACTATTCACTAGGAATATGCACTAGTTAGTTAGACTATTCACTAGGAATATGCACTAGTTAGTTAGACTATTCACTAGGAATATGCACTAGTTAGTTAGACTATTCACTAGGAATATGCACTAGTTAGTTAGACTATTCACTAGGAATATGCACTAGTTAGTTAGACTATTCACTAGGAATATGCACTAGTTATTTAGACTATTCACTATGAATATGCACTAGTTAGTTAGACTATTCACTAGGAATATGTACTAGTTAATTCGACTATTCTCTAGTAATATTCACTAGTTTGTTAGATGTTCACTAGTAATATTCACTAGTTAGTTAGACTATTCACTAATAATATTCACTAGTTAATTCGACTATTCTCTAGTAATATTCACTAGTTAGTTAGATATTCACTAGTAATATTCACTAGTTAGTTAGACTATTCACTAATAATATTCACTAGTTAATTCGACTATTCTCTAGTAATATTCACTAGTTAGTTAGATATTCACTAGGAATATTCACTAGTTAGTTAGACTATTCACTAATAATATTCACTAGTTAATTCAACTATTCTCTAGTAATATTCACTAGTTAGTTAGACTATTCACTAATAATATTCACTAGTTAATTCGACTATTCTCTAGTAATATTCACTAGTTAGTTAGATATTCACTAGGAATATTCAATAGTTAGGCCATTCACTAGGAATATTCATTCGGTAGTTTGATAATCATTGGGAGTATTCACTAGTTAGTTAGCTAATCAATGGGAACACTGGTCTTAGACCAAGAGAGGAACGAGTTTGACTTTCTGAAGCCCCACAATCAATACTGTTTAACGTTTGATAATCATCAGGACACAGTAACTTACCCATCACTTGAATATCTAAAATAAATCTATATTTATCATAGGATGTTGTTCAAAGGCCAGGATGTAGTCAGCGACCTCAGAGTTACGGAGGACAAGGTGTTTTGCGGCCACTCATGGCCCAGGCTTGGACTGACAATGGTACATGATTGGAGAGTGATTGGGACGTGCTGATTGGTGCTGCTGTATCTAACTGAGGCTAACGCATGCTGCAGGGACCACGCTCCAAGGCTGCATGTGATTGGCTAGTCCTCTGTTCCTCCAGGGTTTGTATGGGCGGGGCTGAAATGAGCTGGGCTATATTTAGTGTTGGTGTTGTTGTCAGGCCTGCTCCCGCTCTCCCTCTCTGGCGCTCGAGGGCCCTTTCATTACGCACACCTGTCACCATCATTACGCGCGGCAGCACTCATTGGACTCACCTGGACCCCTTCCCTTCGTTGATTGCCCCGTCTAAAACAGTCTGCTCCCCCGTTTGTTCCCTGGGTCAGCATTACTGTTGTTATGTGTTCATGTCCAGACGCTGTTGTTAATTAAATGTTCGCTCCCTGTACCTGCTTCTCGTCTACCAGCGTCGATCCTTACAGTTACATGCTTTGGCCCCTGATCTTTAAGCTTATCGTTGCCTGTCATGCTTTGCTTAGTGTTATGTTAGGCTTAAAGGTTGTTGTTTCTTACATTGTTTTAGTTTTTTTCTTGCTAGGGCGTGTAAGAGATCCCAAGAGAGTTAGTCTAGCTTGTTTCATGCTTTCTTTGATTTTATTCATTCTCTCTAAGGTTTTCTTACTGGGAGTAGTAGAGCTCCAGTATGAGCTTAAAGGAGGAATAATATAGAGAAATGTTTCTCCATGTTATCTAGCTGAGTTTAGCTGAAGCCTTTCTGTCTCGTTCTGCCTGTAAGCAGTGGCAGCTATTTCTGGGAACACAAACCTCATTCTAGAATCCCCAGAGTGGACATGAAGAGTGACAGGGCTATAAGAGGAGATTCTGATATGGGCCTCCCTCCCTCCCTTCCTCCCTCCCTCCCTCCCGCCCTCCCTTCCTTCCTTCCTTCCTTCCTTCCTTCCTTCCTTCCTTCCTCCCTCCCGCCCTCCCTTCCTCCTTCGCTCCAGCCCTTCTCACTCTCCCTCCTCTCCCTCTACATATCTCCCTCCCTACCGGCCTCCCTCTCTCCCGTCCTCCCGTCTTCCCTCCCACCCTCCCTTCCTCCGTCGCTCCTGCCCTTCTCTCTCTCCCTCTATAGATCTCCCTCCATCCCTCCCTCCCTCCTGCTCTCCCTCCCATCCTCCCTCCCTCCCACCATCCCTTCCTCCCTCGCTCCTGCCCTTCTCACACTCCCTCCTCTCCCTCTACAGATCTCCCTCCCTCCATCCCTCCCTCCTGCCCTCCCTCCGCCATCCCTTCCTCGCTTCTGCCCTTCTCACTCTCCCTCCTCTCCCTCTACAGATCTCCCTCCCTCCATCCCTCCCTCCTGCCCTCCCTCCCTCCCGCCATCCCTTCCTCCCTCGCTCCTGCCCTTCTCACTCTCCCTCCTCTCCCTCTACATATCTCCCTCCCTCCACCCATCCATCCCTCCCTCTCTCCTCTTCATTATCATTACCCCAGGAGATGTGTCAATCAGATGGTGTATTACTGAGGGACCCTGGTAGCTCCAGGCTTCTCTATCCCACGAGACATTGGTTTTCTACAGGTTTTGGTTGTCAGTAATGGTCTGATTCGATTTGTCTAATTCAAGGAGTGTTCCCGTTGACCGGGCCGTCTCATCTGGTTTGGTTGAGGAACGTTGGGAGAGTTTGATGGTTGTGTCTTTGGACAAACTGTACTATGATTTGTCCTATCCTAGTAATTTGATAGATTTCTTTCTCTTTCTTTCTCAATTACTTTCTCTGTATTTATTTAAATATTTTCTTTCATTTTTGTTGTTGTACTGGTCTGTCTATTTGTACCTGAAATCTTCTGCTGAGTTCTACCAGAGTCTGGAACTCAAGGCTTTAGGGGACTAAAACCTCACTTCTCCTGGAGTCTGAAGCTCAAAGCTTTAGGGGACTTAAAACCTCACTTCTCCTGGAGACTGGAACTCAAAGCTTTAGGGGACTTAAAACCTCACTTCTCCTGGAGACTGGAACTCAATGCTTTAGGGTACTTAAAACCTCACTTCTCCTGGAGTCTGGAGCTCAAAGCTTTAGGGGACTAAAACCTCACTTCTCCTGGAGACTGGAACTCAAAGCTTCAGGGGACTAAAACCTCACTTCTCCTGGAGACTGGAACTCAAAGCCTTAAGGAAACTGACAACCAAACCTCCCCTATATCAGTGTGCCTAAAACTGTCCTACAGGACTCTACCACTAGGAGTTCTGTCAGCAGTATTTATGTCTGTCTATCAGAGGATCAGGATGAGGCCAGCTAGAAAACAAAAGAGAATAAAAGGGTAACAGTAATAACCAGCCTGTGATAGAGAAGGGTAACACTAATAACCAGCCTGTGATGCAGAAGGGTAACAGTAATAACCAGCCTGTGATAGAGAAGGGTAACAGTAATAACCAGCCTGTGGTAGAGAAGGGTAACAGTAATAACCAGCCTGTGGTGCAGAAGGGTAACAGTAATAACCAGCCTGTGATAGAGAAGGGTAACAGTAATAACCAGCCTGTGATAGAGAAGGGTAACAGTAATAACCAGCCTGTGATACAGAAGGGTAACAGTAATAACCAGCCTGTGATAGTGAAGGGTAACAGTAATAACCAGCCTGTGATAGAGAAGGGTAACAGTAATAACCAGCCTGTGATAGAGAAGGGTCACAGTAATAACCAGCCTGTGGTGCAGAAGGGTAACAGTAATAACCAGCCTGTGATAGAGAAGGGTAACAGTAATAACCAGCCTGTGATAGAGAAGGGTAACAGTAATAACCAGCCTGTGATAGAGAAGGGTAACAGTAATAACCGGCCTGTGGTAGAGAAGGGTAACAGTAATAACCAGCCTGTGATAGAGAAGGGTAACAGTAATAACCAGCCTGTGATAGAGAAGGGTAACAGTAATAACCAGCCTGTGATAAAGAAGGGTAACAGTAATTACCAGCCTGTGATAGAGAAGGGTAACAGTAATAACCAGCCTGTGATAGAGAAGGGTAACAGTAATAACCAGCCCTGTGATACAGAAGGGTAACAGTAATAACCAGCCTGTGATAGAGAAGGGTAACAGTAATAACCAGCCTGTGATAGAGAAGGGTAACAGTAATAACCAGCCTGTGATGCAGAAGGGTAACAGTAATAACCAGCCTGTGATACAGAAGGGTAACAGTAATAACCAGCCTGTGATACAGAAGGGTAACAGTAATAACCAGCCTGTGATAGAGAAGGGTAACAGTAATAACCAGCCTGTGGTAGAGAAGGGTAACAGTAATAACCAGCCCTGTGATACAGAAGGGTAACAGTAATAACCAGCCTGTGATAGAGAAGGGTAACAGTAATAACCAGCCATGTGATACAGAAGGGTAACAGTAATAACCAGCCTGTGGTAGAGAAGGGTAACAGTAATAACCAGCCTGTGGTAGAGAAGGGTAACAGTAATAACCAGCCCTGTGATACAGAAGGGTAACAGTAATAACCAGCCATGTGATACAGAAGGGTAACAGTAATAACCAGCCTGTGGTAGAGAAGGGTAACAGTAATAACCAGCCCTGTGATACAGAAGGGTAACAGTAATAACCAGCCATGTGATACAGAAGGGTAACAGTAATAACCAGCCATGTGATACAGAAGGGTAACAGTAATAACCAGCCTGTGATAGAGAAGGGTAACAGTAATAACCAGCCATGTGATACAGAAGGGTAACAGTAATAACCAGCCATGTGATACAGAAGGGTAACAGTAATAACCAGCCTGTGATAGAGAAGGGTAACAGTAATAACCCGCCTGTGATAGAGAAGGGTAACAGTAATAACCAGCCTGTGATAGAGAAGGGTAACAGTAATAACCAGCCTGTGATAGAGAAGGGTAACAGTAATAACCAGCCTGTGATAGAGAAGGGTAACAGTAATTACCAGCCTGTGATAGAGAAGGGTAACAGTAATAACCAGCCCTGTGATACAGAAGGGTAACAGTAATAACCAGCCTGTGATAGAGAAGGGTAACAGTAATAACCAGCCTGTGGTAGAGAAGGGTAACAGTAATAACCAGCCCTGTGATACAGAAGGGTAACAGTAATAACCAGCCTGTGATAGAGAAGGGTAACAGTAATAACCAGCCTGTGATGCAGAAGGGTAACAGTAATAACCAGCCTGTGATAGAGAAGGGTAACAGTAATATCCAGCCTGTGATGCAGAAGGGTAACAGTAATAACCAGCCTGTGATAGAGAAGGGTAACAGTAATAACCAGCCCTGTGATACAGAAGGGTAACAGTAATAACCAGCCTGTGATAGAGAAGGGTAACAGTAATATCCAGCCTGTGATGCAGAAGGGTAACAGTAATAACCAGCCTGTGATAGAGAAGGGTAACAGTAATAACCAGCCCTGTGATACAGAAGGGTAACAGTAATAACCAGCCTGTGATAGAGATGGGTAAAAGTAATAACCAGCCTGTGATAGTGAAGGGTAACAGTAATAACCAGCATGTGATGCAGAAGGGTAACAATAATATCCAGCCTGTGATGCAGAAGGGTAACAGTAATAACCAGCCTGTGATAGAGAAGGGTAACAGTAATAACCAGCCTGTGATAGAGAAGGGTAACAGTAATAACCAGCCTGTGATAGAGAAGGGTAACAGTAATAACCAGCCTGTGATAGAGAAGGGTAACAGTAATAACCCGCCTGTGATGCAGAAGGGTAACAGTAATAACCAGCCTGTGATACAGAAGGGTAACAGTAATAACCAGCCTGTGATACAGAAGGGTAACAGTAATAACCAGCCTGTGGTAGAGAAGGGTAACAGTAATAACCAGCCTGTGATGCAGAAGGGTAACAGTAATAACCAGCCTGTGATAGAGAAGGGTAACAGTAATAACCAGCCTGTGATGTAATAACCAGCCTGTGAGAGAAGGGTAACAGTAATAAGGGTAACAGTAATAACCAGCCTGTGATAGAGAAGGGTAACAGTAATAACCAGCCTGTGATAGAGAAGGGTAACAGTAATAACCAGCCTGTGATAGAGAAGGGTAACAGTAATAACCAGCCTGTGATACAGAAGGGTAACAGTAATAACCAGCCTGTGATACAGAAGGGTAACAGTAATAACCAGCCTGTGATGGAGAAGGGTAACAGTAATAACCAGCCTGTGATAGAGAAGGGTAACAGTAATAACCAGCCTGTGATACAGAAGGGTAACAGTAATAACCAGCCTGTGATAGAGAAGGGTAACAGTAATAACCAGCCTGTGATAGAGAAGGGTAACAGTAATAACCAGCCTGTGATAGAGAAGGGTAACAGTAATAACCAGCCTGTGATAGAGAAGGGTAACAGTAATAACCAGCCTGTGATAGTGAAGGGTAACAGTAATAACCAGCCTGTGATGCAGAAGGGTAACAGTAATAACCAGCCTGTGATAGAGAAGGGTAACAGTAATAACCAGCCTGTGATAGAGAAGGGTAACAGTAATAACCAGCCTGTGATAGTGAAGGGTAACAGTAATAACCAGCCTGTGATGCAGAAGGGTAACAGTAATAACCAGCCTGTGATGCAGAAGGGTAACAGTAATAACCAGCCTGTGGTAGAGAAGGGTAACAGTAATAACCAGCCTGTGATGCAGAAGGGTAACAGTAATAACCAGCCTGTGACAGAGAAGGGTAACAGTAATAACCAGCCTGTGATAGAGAAGGGTAACAGTAATAACCAGCCTGTGATGCAGAAGGGTAACAGTAATAACCAGCCTGTGGTAGAAAAGGGTAACAGTAATAACCAGCCTGTGATAGAGAAGGGTAACAGTAATAACCAGCCTGTGATAGAGAAGGGTAACAGTAATAACCAGCCTGTGATAGAGAAGGGTAACAGTAATAACCAGCCTGTGATACAGAAGGGTAACAGTAATAACCAGCCTGTGGTAGAGAAGGGTAACAGTAATAACCAGCCTGTGATGCAGAAGGGTAACAGTAATAACCAGCCTGTGATAGAGAAGGGTAACAGTAATAACTAGCCTGTGATAGAGAAGGGTAACAGTAATAACCAGCCTGTGATGCAGAAGGGTAACAGTAATAACCAGCCTGTGGTAGAGCAGGGTAACAGTAATAACCAGCCTGTGATAGAGAAGGGTAACAGTAATAACCAGCCTGTGATAGAGAAGGGTAACAGTAATAACCAGCCTGTGATAGAGAAGGGTAACAGTAATAACCAGCCTGTGATAGTGAAGGGTAACAGTAATAACCAGCCTGTGATGCAGAAGGGTAACAGTAATAACCAGCCTGTGATAGAGAGGGTAACAGTAATAACCAGCCTGTGATGCAGAAGGGTAACAGTAATAACCAGCCTGTGATGCAGAAGGGTAACAGTAATAACCAGCCTGTGATAGAGAAGGGTAACAGTAATAACCAGCCTGTGATGCAGAAGGGTAACAGTAATAACCAGCCTGTGATAGAGAAGGGTAACAGTAATAACCAGCCTGTGATAGAGAAGGGTAACAGTAATAACCAGCCTGTGATGCAGAAGGGTAACAGTAATAACCAGCCTGTGGTAGAAAAGGGTAACAGTAATAACCAGCCTGTGATGCAGAAGGGTAACAGTAATAACCAGCCTGTGATAGAGAAGGGTAACAGTAATAACCAGCCTGTGATACAGAAGGGTAACAGTAATAACCAGCCTGTGATACAGAAGGGTAACAGTAATAACCAGCCTGTGATAGAGAAGGGTAACAGTAATAACCAGCCTGTGATGCAGAAGGGTAACAGTAATAACCAGCCTGTGATAGAGAAGGGTAACAGTAATAACCAGCCTGTGATAGAGAAGGGTAACAGTAATAACCAGCCTGTGATGCAGAAGGGTAACAGTAATAACCAACCTGTGGTAGAGCAGGGTAACAGTAATAACCAGCCTGTGATAGAGAAGGGTAACAGTAATAACCAGCCTGTGATAGAGAAGGGTAACAGTAATAACCAGCCTGTGATACAGAAGGGTAACAGTAATAACCAGCCTGTGATACAGAAGGGTAACAGTAATAACCAGTCTGTGATGGAGAAGGGTAACAGTAATAACCAGCCTGTGATAGAGAAGGGTAACAGTAATAACCAGCCTGTGATACAGAAGGGTAACAGTAATAACCAGCCTGTGATAGAGAAGGGTAACAGTAATAACCAGCCTGTGATAGAGAAGGGTAACAGTAATAACCAGCCTGTGATAGAGAAGGGTAACAGTAATAACCAGCCTGTGATAGAGAAGGGTAACAGTAATAACCAGCCTGTGATAGAGAAGGGTAACAGTAATAACCAGCCTGTGATACAGAAGGGTAACAGTAATAACCAGCCTGTGATAGAGAAGGGTAACAGTAATAACCAGCCTGTGATGCAGAAGGGTAACAGTAATAACCAGCCTGTGATAGAGAAGGGTAACAGTAATAACCAGCCTGTGATAGAGAAGGGTAACAGTAATAACCAGCCTGTGATAGAGAAGGGTAACAGTAATAACCAGCCTGTGATACAGAAGGGTAACAGTAATAACCAGCCTGTGATAGTGAAGGGTAACAGTAATAACCAGCCTGTGATAGAGAAGGGTAACAGTAATAACCAGCCTGTGATAGAGAAGGGTAACAGTAATAACCAGCCTGTGATAGAGAAGGGTAACAGTAATAACCAGCCTGTGATAGTGAAGGGTAACAGTAATAACCAGCCTGTGATAGAGAAGGGTAACAGTAATAACCAGCCTGTGATAGTGAAGGGTAACAGTAATAACCAGCCTGTGATACAGAAGGGTAACAGTAATAACCAGCCTGTGATAGTGAAGGGTAACAGTAATAACCAGCCTGTGATAGAGAAGGGTAACAGTAATAACCAGCCTGTGATAGAGAAGGGTAACAGTAATAACCAGCCTGTGATACAGAAGGGTAACAGTAATAACCAGCCTGTGATAGAGAAGGGTAACAGTAATAACCAGCCTGTGATAGAGAAGGGTAACAGTAATAACCAGCCTGTGATAGAGAAGGGTAACAGTAATAACCAGCCTGTGATAGAGAAGGGTAACAGTAATAACCAGCCTGTGATAGAGAAGGGTAACAGTAATAACCAGCCTGTGATGCAGAAGGGTAACAGTAATAACCAGCCTGTGATAGAGAAGGGTAACAGTAATAACCAGCCTGTGATACAGAAGGGTAACAGTAATAACCAGCCTGTGATAGTGAAGGGTAACAGTAATAACCAGCCTGTGATAGTGAAGGGTAACAGTAATAACCAGCCTGTGATAGAGAAGGGTAACAGTAATAACCAGCCTGTGATAGAGAAGGGTAACAGTAATAACCAGCCTGTGATACAGAAGGGTAACAGTAATAACCAGCCTGTGATAGAGAAGGGTAACAGTAATAACCAGCCTGTGATAGAGAAGGGTAACAGTAATAACCAGCCTGTGATAGAGAAGGGTAACAGTAATAACCAGCCTGTGATATAGAAGGGTAACAGTAATAACCAGCCTGTGATAGAGAAGGGTAACAGTAATAACCAGCCTGTGATGCAGAAGGGTAACAGTAATAACCAGCCTGTGATAGAGAAGGGTAACAGTAATAACCAGCCTGTGATACAGAAGGGTAACAGTAATAACCAGCCTGTGGTAGAGATTGTAACAGTAATAACCAGCCTGTGATAGAGAAGGGTAACAGTAATAACCAGCCTGTGATAGAGAAGGGTAACAGTAATAACCAGCCTGTGATGCAGAAGGGTAACAGTAATAACCAGCCCTGTGATAGAGAAGGGTAACAGTAACAACCAGCCCTGTGATAGAGAAGGGTAACAGTAATAACCGGCCTGTGATGCAGAAGGGTAACAGTAATAACCAGCCTGTGATAGAGAAGGGTAACAGTAATAACCAGCCTGTGATACAGAAGGGTAACAGTAATAACCAGCCTGTGATACAGAAGGGTAACAGTAATAACCAGCCTGTGATAGAGAAGGGTAACAGTAATAACCAGCCTGTGATAGAGAAGGGTAACAGTAATAACCAGCCTGTGATACAGAAGGGTAACAGTAATAACCAGCCTGTGATAGAGAAGGGTAACAGTAATAACCAGCCTGTGATACAGAAGGGTAACAGTAATAACCAGCCTGTGATACAGAAGGGTAACAGTAATAACCAGCCTGTGGTAGAGAAGGGTAACAGTAATAACCAGCCTGTGATAGAGAAGGGTAACAGTAATAACCAGCCTGTGATACAGAAGGGTAACAGTAATAACCAGCCTGTGATACAGAAGGGTAACAGTAATAACCAGCCTGTGATAGAGAAGGGTAACAGTAATAACCAGCCTGTGGTAGAGAAGGGTAACAGTAATAACCAGCCTGTGATGCAGAAGGGTAACAGTAATAACCAGCCTGTGATACAGAAGGGTAACAGTAATAACCAGCCTGTGATACAGAAGGGTAACAGTAATAACCCGCCTGTGATACAGAAGGGTAACAGTAATAACCAGCCTGTGGTAGAGAAGGGTAACAGTAATAACCAGCCTGTGATAGAGAAGGGTAACAGTAATAACCAGCCTGTGATAGAGAAGGGTAACAGTAATAACCAGCCTGTGATAGTGAAGGGTAACAGTAATAACCAGCCTGTGATGCAGAAGGGTAACAGTAATAACCAGCCTGTGATAGAGAAGGGTAACAGTAATAACCAGCCTGTGATAGAGAAGGGTAACAGTAATAACCAGCCTGTGATACAGAAGGGTAACAGTAATAACCAGCCTGTGATAGAGAAGGGTAACAGTAATAACCAGCCTGTGATAGAGAAGGGTAACAGTAATAACCAGCCTGTGATAGAGAAGGGTAACAGTAATAACCAGCCTGTGATAGAGAAGGGTAACAGTAATAACCAGCCTGTGATAGAGAAGGGTAACAGTAATAACCAGCCTGTGATTGAGAAGGGTAACAGTAATAACCAGCCTGTGATGCAGAAGGGTAACAGTAATAACCAGCCTGTGATACAGAAGGGTAACAGTAATAACCAGCCTGTGATAGAGAAGGGTAACAGTAATAACCAGCCTGTGATAGAGAAGGGTAACAGTAATAACCAGCCTGTGATAGAGAAGGGTAACAGTAATAACCAGCCTGTGATAGAGAAGGGTAACAGTAATAACCAGCCTGTGATAGAGAAGGGTAACAGTAATAACCAGCCTGTGATAGAGAAGGGTAACAGTAATAACCAGCCTGTGATTGAGAAGGGTAACAGTAATAACCAGCCTGTGATGCAGAAGGGTAACAGAAATAACCAGCCTGTGATACAGAAGGGTAACAGTAATAACCAGCCTGTGATAGAGAAGGGTAACAGTAATAACCAGCCTGTGATAGAGAAGGGTAACAGTAATAACCAGCCTGTGATAGAGAAGGGTAACAGTAATAACCAGCCTGTGATAGAGAAGGGTAACAGTAATAACCAGCCTGTGATACAGAAGGGTAACAGTAATAACCAGCCTGTGATACAGAAGGGTACAGTAATAACCAGCCTGTGATAGAGAAGGGTAACAGTAATAACCAGCCTGTGATACAGAAGGGTAACAGTAATAACCAGCCTGTGATAGAGAAGGGTAACAGTAATAACCAACCTGTGATAGAGAAGGGTAACAGTAATAACCAGCCTGTGATGCAGAAGGGTAACAGTAATAACCAGCCTGTGATAGAGAAGGGTAACAGCAATAACCAGCCTGTGATAGAGAAGGGTAACAGTAATAACCAGCCTGTGATAGAGAAGGGTAACAGTAATAACCAGCCTGTGATAGAGAAGGGTAACAGTAATAACCAGCCTGTGATAGAGAAGGGTAACAGTAATAACCAGCCTGTGATTGAGAAGGGTAACAGTAATAACCAGCCTGTGATACAGAAGGGTAACAGTAATAACCAGCCTGTGATAGAGAAGGGTAACAGTAATAACCAGCCTGTGATAGAGAAGGGTAACAGTAATAACCAGCCTGTGATAGAGAAGGGTAACAGTAATAACCAGCCTGTGATAGAGAAGGGTAACAGTAATAACCAGCCTGTGATAGAGAAGGGTAACAGTAATAACCAGCCTGTGATACAGAAGGGTAACAGTAATAACCAGCCTGTGATGCAGAAGGGTAACAGTAATAACCAGCCTGTGATACAGAAGGGTAACAGTAATAACCAGCCTGTGATAGAGAAGGGTAACAGTAATAACCAGCCTGTGATAGAGAAGGGTAACAGTAATAACCAGCCTGTGATGCAGAAGGGTAACAGTAATAACCAGCCTGTGATACAGAAGGGTAACAGTAATAACCAGCCTGTGATACAGAAGGGTAACAGTAATAACCAGCCTGTGATAGAGAAGGGTAACAGTAATAACCAGCCTGTGATACAGTAGGGTAACAGTAATAACCAGCCTGTGATAGAGAAGGGTAACAGTAATAACCAGCCTGTGATAGAGAAGGGTAACAGTAATAACCAGCCTGTGATAGAGAAGGGTAACAGTAATAACCAGCCTGTGATACAGAAGGGTAACAGTAACAACCAGCCCTGTGATAGAGAAGGGTAACAGTAACAACCAGCCTGTGATAGAGAAGGGTAACAGTAATAACCAGCCTGTGATAGAGAAGGGTAACAGTAATAACCAGCCTGTGATAGAGAAGGGTAACAGTAATAACCAGCCTGTGATGCAGAAGGGTAACAGTAATAACCAGCCTGTGATACAGAAGGGTAACAGTAATAACCAGCCTGTGATACAGAAGGGTAACAGTAATAACCAGCCTGTGATAGAGAAGGGTAACAGTAATAACCAGCCTGTGATAGAGAAGGGTAACAGTAATAACCAGCCTGTGATAGAGAAGGGTAACAGTAATAACCAACCTGTGATAGAGAAGGGTAACAGTAATAACCAGCCTGTGATGCAGAAGGGTAACAGTAATAACCAGCCTGTGATAGAGAAGGGTAACAGCAATAACCAGCCTGTGATAGAGAAGGGTAACAGTAATAACCAGCCTGTGATAGAGAAGGGTAACAGTAATAACCAGCCTGTGATAGAGAAGGGTAACAGTAATAACCAGCCTGTGATAGAGAAGGGTAACAGTAATAACCAGCCTGTGATTGAGAAGGGTAACAGTAATAACCAGCCTGTGATACAGAAGGGTAACAGTAATAACCAGCCTGTGATAGAGAAGGGTAACAGTAATAACCAGCCTGTGATAGAGAAGGGTAACAGTAATAACCAGCCTGTGATAGAGAAGGGTAACAGTAATAACCAGCCTGTGATAGAGAAGGGTAACAGTAATAACCAGCCTGTGATAGAGAAGGGTAACAGTAATAACCAGCCTGTGATACAGAAGGGTAACAGTAATAACCAGCCTGTGATGCAGAAGGGTAACAGTAATAACCAGCCTGTGATACAGAAGGGTAACAGTAATAACCAGCCTGTGATAGAGAAGGGTAACAGTAATAACCAGCCTGTGATAGAGAAGGGTAACAGTAATAACCAGCCTGTGATGCAGAAGGGTAACAGTAATAACCAGCCTGTGATACAGAAGGGTAACAGTAATAACCAGCCTGTGATACAGAAGGGTAACAGTAATAACCAGCCTGTGATAGAGAAGGGTAACAGTAATAACCAGCCTGTGATACAGTAGGGTAACAGTAATAACCAGCCTGTGATAGAGAAGGGTAACAGTAATAACCAGCCTGTGATAGAGAAGGGTAACAGCCTGTGAGTAATAACCAGCCTGTGATAGAGAAGGGTAACAGTAATAACCAGCCTGTGATACAGAAGGGTAACAGTAACAACCAGCCCTGTGATAGAGAAGGGTAACAGTAACAACCAGCCTGTGATAGAGAAGGGTAACAGTAATAACCAGCCTGTGATAGAGAAGGGTAACAGTAATAACCAGCCTGTGATAGAGAAGGGTAACAGTAATAACCAGCCTGTGATGCAGAAGGGTAACAGTAATAACCAGCCTGTGATACAGAAGGGTAACAGTAATAACCAGCCTGTGATACAGAAGGGTAACAGTAATAACCAGCCTGTGATAGAGAAGGGTAACAGTAATAACCAGCCTGTGATAGAGAAGGGTAACAGTAATAACCAGCCTGTGATAGAGAAGGGTAACAGTAATAACCAGCCTGTGATACAGAAGGGTGACAGTAATAACCAGCCTGTGATGCAGAAGGGTAACAGTAATAACCAGCCTGTGATAGAGAAGGGGAACAGTAATTACCAGCCTGTGATACAGAAGGGTAACAGTAATAACCAGCCTGTGATTGAGAAGGGTAACAGTAATAACCAGCCCTGTGATAGAGAAGGGTAACAGTAATAACCAGCCTGTGATAGAGAAGGGTAACAGTAATAACCAGCCCTGTGGTAGAGAAGGGTAACAGTAATAACCAGCCTGTGATAGAGAAGGGTAACAGTAATAACCAGCCTGTGATACAGAAGGGTAACAGTAATAACCAGCCTGTGATAGTGAAGGGTAACAGTAATAACCAGCCTGTGATAGAGAAGGGTAACAGTAATAACCAGCCTGTGATAGAGAAGGGTAAAAGTAATAACCAGCCTGTGATAGAGAAGGGTAACAGTAACAACCAGCCTGTGATACAGAAGGGTAACAGTAATAACCAGCCTGTGATAGAGAAGGGTAACAGTAATAACCAGCCTGTGATGCAGAAGGGTAACAGTAATAACCAGCCTGTGATAGAGAAGGGTAACAGTAATAACCAGCCCTGTGATAGAGAAGGGTAACAGTAATAACCAGCCTGTGATGCAGAAGGGTAACAGTAATAACCAGCCTGTGATACAGAAGGGTAACAGTAATAACCAGCCTGTGATACAGAAGGGTAACAGTAATAACCAGCCTGTGATAGAGAAGGGTAACAGTAATAACCAGCCTGTGATACAGAAGGGTAACAGTAATAACCAGCCTGTGATAGAGAAGGGTAACAGTAATAACCAGCCTGTGATAGAGAAGGGTAACAGTAATAACCAGCCTGTGATTGAGAAGGGTAACAGTAATAACCAGCCTGTGATAGAGAAGGGTAACAGTAATAACCAGCCTGTGATAGAGAAGGGTAACAGTAATAACCAGCCTGTGATGCAGAAGGGTAACAGTAATAACCAGCCTGTGATAGAGAAGGGTAACAGTAATAACCAGCCTGTGATAGAGAAGGGTAACAGTAATAACCAGCCTGTGATACAGAAGGGTAACAGTAATAACCAGCCTGTGATAGAGAAGGGTAACAGTAATAACCAGCCTGTGATAGAGAAGGGTAACAGTAATAACCAGCCTGTGATACAGAAGGGTAACAGTAATAACCAGCCTGTGATAGAGAAGGGTAACAGTAATAACCAGCCTGTGATGCAGAAGGGTAACAGTAATAACCAGCCTGTGATAGTGAAGGGTAACAGTAATAACCAGCCTGTGATAGAGAAGGGTAACAGTAATAACCAGCCTGTGATAGAGAAGGGTAACAGTAATAACCAGCCTGTGATAGAGAAGGGTAACAGTAATAACCAGCCTGTGATAGAGAAGGGTAACAGTAATAACCAGCCTGTGATGCAGAAGGGTAACAGTAATAACCAGCCTGTGATAGAGAAGGGTAACAGTAATAACCAGCCTGTGATGCAGAAGGGTAACAGTAATAACCAGCCTGTGATAGAGAAGGGTAACAGTAATAACCAGCCTGTGATGCAGAAGGGTAACAGTAATAACCAGCCTGTGATGCAGAAGGGTAACAGTAATAACCAGCCTGTGATGAGGGATATGTCAACAGTCCTTCCTCCTGATTCATTTCTCCTTCCTTCTTCCCCTCTACCTGTCCGTGTGTTCCCCAGTGAGCATGCCGGCCAGTGAGAATGAGTCGGTGAACACTGACGCCACTCCAGCAGGAGATATGGAGGGAGAGACCTGCTGTACCCGGCTAGCGTAAGTACCTCAACCCACCCTCACCCTTTTTACACTTACAGTCTCCCGTCTCACCTATTAGCTAACCCCCATTTCCCCTTAGTCACACTCACCCTACCTCAAACCTGCACTCGCCCTCCCTTACCCTTCCACCACCTCCTCTCCCTCCCTTAACAATTCCTTCCCCTCCCTTCCCCTTCCTCCCAGTCCCTCCCCCTTCCTCCCAGTCCCTTACAGTTTCCCCCCCTCCCTCCCCCTTCCTCCCCCTTCCTCCCCCTCCCTTACCCGTCCTCCCCCTCCCCCTCATCTCTCCTGTCCCTTCCTCCCCCTCAATTTTATCCTTCCTGTCCCTGCCTCACCTGCAGCTATTTAAAGCTCTTATTTCTCTCCTCTCCTCCTTGGAACATCTGATTGATTTTCTCCACAACTCTCTTGTTGATTTTCCACCTGTCCTTCACTTTGACATGAAACGTTCCCTTCACCTGCAAATTCTCCTGTCTTTACTTTAACGTCACTTCCTCTCCTCTCGCAGTGATCTACGCTATTTATAATTTCCTCTCCTCTCGCAGTGATCTACGCTATTTATCATTTCCTCTCCTCTCTCAGTGGTCTATGGTATTTATCATTTCCCCTCCTCTCTCAGTGATCTATGCTATTTATCATTTCCCCTCCTCTCTCAGTGATCTACGCTATTTATCATTTCCCCTCCTCTCTCAGTGATCTACGCTATTTATCATTTCCTCTCCTCTCTCAGTGATCTACGTTATTTTATTTATCATTTCCTCTCCTCTCTCAGTGATCTACGTTATTTTATTTATCATTTCCTCTCCTCTCTCAGTGATCTACGCTATTTATCATTTCCCCTCCTCTCTCAGTGATCTACGCTATTTATCATTTCCCCTTCTCTCTCAGTGATCTACGCTATTTATCATTTCCCCTCCTCTCTCAGTGATCTACGCTATTTATCATTTCCTCTCCTCTCTCAGTGATCTACGTTATTTTATTTATCATTTCCTCTCCTCTCTCAGTGATCTACGTTATTTTATTTATCATTTCCTCTCCTTTCTTAGTGATCTACGCTATTTATCATTTCCTCTCCTCTCTCAGTGGTCTACGCTATTTATCATTTCCTCTCCAACGTTTATCCTTTATTCTGTCTCTTCTGTTTCCCCCACTTCCTCTTCTTTCTCTCCTTTCTCTCCTTTCTCTCCTTCCTCTCCTTCCTCTCCTTCCTCTCCTTTCTCTCCTTCCTCTCCTTTCTCTCCTTTCTCTCATTTCTCTCCTTCCTCTCCTTTCTCTCCTTTCTCTCCTTTCTCTCCTTCCTCTCCTTCCTCTCCTTTCTCTCCTTTCTCTCCTTCCTCTCCTTCCTCTCCTTTCTCTCATTTCTCTCCTTTCTCTCCTTTCTCTCCTTCCTCTTCTTCCTCTCCGTCCTCTCCTTTCTCTCCTTCCTCTCCTTTCTCTCCTTTCTCTCCTTTCTCTCCTTTGTTGCTGTTGAAGCGTGTTCCTCCTCTTCTCTCCTCCAGGAGCTGCGATGAAGGGATGATTCACTCATGACTCTATTCACACCTTTATTTAAGCGGTCTCTCTCCTTCTTCTTCTTTATTTTCTTCTTCTTCATTTTCTACTTCTTCATTTTCTTCATCTTCTTCATTTTTTTCCCCTTCTTCTTCTTTGTTTTCTTCTTCTTCATTTTCTTCTTCTTCTTCTTCTTTTACTTCCCCGGTTAACTTCCCCTGGCGCTGCTCTTCACATTCTCTCATTCATAACAACTGCTGAGACACACACACTTTATGAAGACGCACACACACACACACACATACACACACAAACATACACACACATTGTAAAATGGCGCCGACAGAGAGGGCTGCCTTGCTTCTAGTACTGCTGGATGACATGTTAGATATTGCTGCACTGTCGGATCTAGAAGCATTTCACTCCACTCGCTTTAACATCTGCTAAACACGTGTATGTGACCAATAAAATGTGATTTAGATGTTTTATTATTTTTAAACACACACACACACACACACACTCACACACACACACACACACACACACACACACACACACACACACACACAGGTGAACTACACTTCATGCATATTTTCTGCTGCCCGTAGTATTAGAATGACCAAGACTACAGAATCAAGACTTCCACACTATTATCCCAGACTGGTATCAGACAGACAGTATATCATTAGAGCTCTGTGGTCGGGTGGTAGATTTCCTCTCTATCGATTCTATTTCTATGCTGTAGACCCATCGTGCTGGCACTATGTCGTTCTCTGTTTTCAATCTGTGTCTATCTGATTCTACCATCGTTGTTGTTATTGTTGTTGTTGTTGCTGTGGCCCAAGGCTCAGACACACAGCACACAGCAGGTAGACTAGAGCCATCAGTGTCAGACACCATAGACTCCACATCTTGACTCTGTGCCTCAGATCATTTGTCACTGTGTATACAAGCCGCAGGGTCAGACAGCTTCACTGTCAATAACATGTCAATGTACTGTACATCCCTGTAAAGAAGGAGGTGTGGGAGGGCTCAGATCTCAGCCAGTGTTACCAGGAAGGAGGTGTGGGAGGGATCACACACACACACACACACACCCACCCACCCACCCACCCACCCACCCACCCACCCACCCACCCACCCCACCCCCACCCCCCCACACACACACACACACACACACACACACACACACACACCCACCCCCCACACACACACACACACACACACACACACACACACACACACACACACACACACACACACACACACACACACACACACACACACACACACACCCACCCACCCACACACACACACACAACTGATGCTTGTCTCTGTTCAGCTAGCAGGCCTCTGGGTAGTTTAGATGAGCGTATGCTGTTCAGCTAGCAGGCCTCTGGTAGTTTAGATGAGCGTATGCTGTTCAGCTAGCAGGCCTCTGGGTAGTTTAGATGACTGTATGCTGTTCAGCTAGCAGGCCTCTGGGTAGTTTAGATGAGTGTATGCTGTTCAGCTAGCAGGCCTCTGGGTAGTTTAGATGAGCGTATGCTGTTCAGCTAGTAGGCCTCTGGGTAGTTTAGATGAGTGTATGCTGTTCAGCTAGCAGGCCTCTGGGTAGTTTAGATGAGCGTATGCTGTTCAGCTAGCAGGCCTCTGGGTAGTTTAGATGAGCGTATACTGTTCAGCTAGCAGGCCTCTGGGTAGTTTAGATGAGCGTATGCTGTTCAGCTAGCAGGCCTCTGGGTAGTTTAGATGAGCGTATACTGTTCAGCTAGCAGGCCTCTGGGTAGTTTAAATGAGTGTATACTGTTCAGCTAGCAGGCCTCTGGGTAGTTTAGATGAGCGTATGCTGTTCAGCTAGCAGGCCTTTGGGTAGTTTAGATGAGCGTATACTGTTCAGCTAGCAGGTCTCTGGGTAGTTTAGATGAGCGTATGCTGTTCAGCTAGCAGGCCTCTGGGTAGTTTAGATGAGCGTATGCTGTTCAGCTAGCAGGCCTCTGGGTAGTTTAGATGAGCGTATGCTGTTCAGCTAGCAGGCCTCTGGGTAGTTTAGATGAGCGTATGCTGTTCAGCTAGCAGGCCTCTGGGTAGTTTAGATGACTGTATGCTGTTCAGCTAGCAGGCCTCTGGGTAGTTTAGATGAGCGTATACTGTTCAGCTAGCAGGCCTCTGGGTAGTTTAGATGAGCGTATACTGTTCAGCTAGCAGGCCTCTGGGTAGTTTAGATGAGCGTATGCTGTTCAGCTAGCAGGCCTCTGGGTAGTTTAGATGAGCGTATACTGTTCAGCTAGCAGGCCTCTGGGTAGTTTAGATGAGCGTATGCTGTTCAGCTAGCAGGCCTCTGGGTAGTTTAGATGAGCGTATGCTGTTGAGCTAGCAGGCCTCTGGGTAGTTTAGATGAGCGTATGCTGTTCAGTGCGCCAGGACTGTAATACCATTCACACACAGATGCTCTTTCAGAAATGGTCATCAATGGCCCTGGTGGAGGATATCTATTCCCATAATGCCTCTTCAGCATGTTTATGTTAGAGTCAGAGATGGTGCCAACTGATCTGTCTGAATGCCACAGAACACATGACGAGATCTGTCCCTGTCCAGTCCCACTAAAACACAACATTATGCTATTATTACACACACTGACAATGCTGTTGAGACAGAAACAACTAGGCTGGTCTAAAATGCTGCCCTATTCCCTATATAGTGCACTACTGTTGACCAGAGCCCTGTTCCCTATATAGTGCACTACTGTTGACCAGAGCCCTGTTCCCTATATAGTACTATAGTGCACTACTGTTGACCAGGGCCCTATTCCCTATATAGTGCACTACTGTTGACCAGAGCCCTGTTCCCTATATAGTACTATAGTACACTACTGTTGACCAGAACCCTATTCCCTATATAGTGCACTACTGTTGACCAGAGCCCTATTCCCTATATAGTGGACTACTTTAGACCAGGGCCCTATTCCCTATATAGTGCACTACTTTAGACCAGGGCCCTATTCCCTATATAGTGGACTACTTTAGACCAGGGCCCTATTCCCTATATAGTGCACTACTTTAGACCAGGGCCCTATTCCCTATATAGTGCACTACTTTAGACCAGTGCCCTGTTCCCTATATAGTGCACTACTGTTGACCAGAGCCCTGTTCCCTATATGGTACTATAGTACACTACTGTTGACCAGAGCCCTATTCCCTATATAGTGCACTACTTTAGACCAGAGCCCTATTCCCTATATAGTGCACTACTTTAGACCAGAGCCCTATTCCCTATATAGTGCACTACTTTAGACCAGAGCCCTATTCTCTATATAGTGCACTACTTTAGACCAGAGCCCAATTCCCTATATAGTGCACTACTTTAGACCAGAGCCCTATTCCCTATATAGTGCACTACTTTAGACCAGAGCCTTATTCCCTATATAGTGCACTACTTTAGACCAGAGCCCTATTCCCTATATAGTGCACTACTTTAGACCAGAGCCCTATTCCCTATATAGTGCATTACTTTAGACTAGAGCCCTATTCCCTATATAGTGCACTACTTTAGACCAGAGCCCTATTCCCTATATAGTGCACTACTTTAGACCAGAGCCTCATTCCCTATATAGTGCACTACTTTAGACCAGAGCCATATTCCCTATATAGTGCACTACTTTAGACTAGAGCCCTATTCCCTACTTTAGACCAGAGCTTGCATATAGTAGTGAACTATATGTGCCAAATCACCACCATCAGGATCTCTGGTAACACATGGTGATAGTACCAACAGTAGCTGAATCTGGTAACACATGGTGATAGTACCAACAGTAGCTGAATCTGGTAACACATGGTGATAGTACCAACAGTAGCTGAATCTGCCAGGACCTGACCAGACCAAGATAGAAAGGAATCTATAAAGACCTCCTCTCATCTTCTCACCTCTCTTCCCTCCTCACCTCACCTCTCCTCCCTCCTCACCTCTACTCTCCTCCCTCTTTCTCACCTCTCCTCCCTCCTCACCTCTACTCTCTTCCCTCCTCACCTCTACTCTCCTCCCTCTTTCTCACCTCTCCTCTCCTCCCCTCTTTCTCACCTCTCCTCTCCTCCCCTCTTCGTCCCTGAGACACCTGTGGTCCATGTTGTCATGTTGTCTTGTGCTTCGTTATGTTTGTTCAGTATGTTCTGTATGTATAATCCATTCTGTTTTTCCTTCCAGAAATAGAATCTCCAAATCCAAGTTCAGGTTAGTACATGTGATGTCATCACATCGCTGACTCCTTTCTTTCTCTCTTTCTCTCTCTCTTTCTCTCTCTTTCTCTCTTTCTCTCTCTTTCTCTCTTTCATTTTATCTCTCTTTCTCTCTTTCTCTCTTTCTTTCATCCCTTCTGGCTGCTGGATGGACCTGTGTGTGTGTGTGTGTGTGTGTGTGTGTGTGTGTGTGTGTGTGTGTGTGTGTGTGTGTGTGTGTGTGTGTGTGTGTGTGTGTGTGTGTGTGTGTGTGTGTGTGTGTGTGTGTGTGTGTGCGTGCGTGCGTGCGTGCGTGCTGTACCAGTCAAAAGTTTGGACACACCTACTCATTCAAGGGTTTTTCTTTATTTTTACTATTTTCTACATTGTAGAATAATAGTGAAGATATCAAAACTATGAAATAAGACACATGGAATCATATAGTAACCAAAAAAGTGTTAAAAAATTAAAACAGATTTTATATTTGAGAAGCCTTGACAGCTTGCACACTCTTGGCATTCTCTCAACCAGCTTCATGAGGTAGTCACCTGGAATGCATTTAATTTAACAGGTGTGCCTTGTTCAAAGTTAATTTGTGGAATTTCTTTCCTTCTTAATGTGCCAATCAGTTGTGTTGTGACAAGGTAGGGGTGGTATACAGAAGAGAGCCCTATTTGGTAACAGACCAAATCCATATTATGGCAAGAACAGCTCAAATAAGCAAAGAGAAACGACAGTCCATCATTACTTTAAGACATGAAGGTCAGTCAATACGGAACATTTCAAGAACTTTGAAAGTTTCTTCAAGTGCAGTCGCAAAAACCATCAAGCACTATGATAAAACTGGCTCTAATAAGGACCGCCACAGGAAAGGAAGACCCAGTTACCAGCCTCAGAAATTGTAGCCCAACTAAATGCTTCACATAGTTCAAGTAACAGACACATTTCAACATCAACTGTTCAGAGGAGACAGTGTGAATCAGGCCTTCATGTTTGAATTGCTTCAAAGAAACCACTACTAAAGGACACCAATAAGAAGAAGAGACCTGCTTGGGCCAAGAAACACGAGCAATGGACATTAGACTGGTGGAAATCTGTCCTTTGGTCTGATGAGTCCAATTTTGAGATTGTTGGTTCCAACCACCGTTTCTTTGTGAGACGGATGATCTCTGCATGTGTGGTTCCCACCATGAAGCATGGAGGAGGTGTGATGGTGTGGGGGTGCATTGCTGGTGACACTGTCAATGATGTATTTATAATTCAAGACACCACAACATTCTGCAGTGGTACACCATCCTATCTGGTTTGCGCTTAGTGGGACTATAATTTGATTTTCAACAGGACAATGACTCAACACAACTCCAGGCTGTGGAAGGGCTGTTTGACCAAGAAGGAGAGTGATGGAGTGCTGCATCAGATGACCTGGCCTCCACAATCACCTGACCTCAACCCAATTGAGATGGTTTGGGATGAGTTAGACCTCAGAGTGAAGGAAAAGCAGCCAACAAGTGCTCAGCATATGTGTGAACTCCTTCAAGACTGTTGGAAAAGCATTCCAGGTGAAGCTGGTTGAGAGAATGCCAAGCGTGTGCAAAGCTGCCATCAAGGCAAAGGGTGGCTACTTTGAAGAATCTAAAATATATTTGGATTTGTTTAACACATTTTTTGTGTCCCATGTGATGTTCACCTTGTTCCTTGTTCCTCTATCAATGTGTGCCATGACATGCCGAAACAGAATCATGTACCTGTAGTTTCCATGACAATCACAATCAGGGAAGGTTCCAGAATAAAGAAAAGCTGAAGTTGCGGAGCCAATAGAATGCGTGATAGAATTAATGACAATTATTTATCTTCCAGGTGAGGTCCCTATTGGTCCCTTGCCAGACACTACTCAGATAGCCTGTTATTGTTTTCAGTGTGTGTGTCCCAAATGGCATCCTATTCCCTACATAGTGCACTACTTTTATGGGCCCTGGTCAAAAGTAGTGCCCTACATAGGGAATAGGGTACCATGTGGGATGTAGCCAGTGTTATTCTGTCCATTGCTGTTATGTTATCTATCTCTGGTGTAACATGAGTGCTCTACAGACTCTTATGAATCATGTCAGGACAGTGGGCTCTGAACCACCTGTTGGTCCTCGTTGAACCGCAGCCTAATGTCCCCTTCACATCTCCTCTCCTCTCTACTCCTCCTACCCCCCTAAGAGACTGGCTCCCTGCTCTGTTTCAGGACACAGTACAACGTTCTCCAGCCTGCTGCACGGCTGCATGTCATGATCATTGGTTCAGTTACTGAAACTGAGAAAATATTGCTCTTCTTCCTCTCCTCTTCATCTCTTCTTCCTCTCCTCATCCTCTCCTCTTCCTCTCCTCTTCCTCTCCTCTTCCCTCCTCTTCCTCTCCTCTTCCCTTCCTCTCTTCTTCCTCTCCTCTTCCTCTCTTCTTCCTCTCCTCTTCCTCTCCTCTTCATCTCTTCTTCATCTCTTCTTCCTCTCCTCTTCCCTCCTCTTCCTCTCCTCTTCCCTTCCTCTCCTCTTCCCTTCCTCTCTTATTCCTGTCCTCTTCCTCCTCTCTTCCTCTTTCTCCCCCCACTGTCTTTCTCCTCTCTCTCTCTCTCTCCCTCCCTCTCTCTGTCTCTCTCCTCTCTCTCTCTCTCTCTCTGTCTCTCTCTCTCTCCCTCTCTCTCTCTCCCTCCCTCTCTCTCTCTCTCTCTGTCTCTCTCTCTCTCTCTGTCTCTCTCTCTCTCTCTCTCCCTCTCTCTCTCTACAGTCGGTACTCGCGGCGGTGGAACCGTCTGTGTCGTCGTAAGTGTCGAGCGGGGGTCAAATCCAGCGTGTTCTATTGGCTGGTGATCTTCCTGGTCTTCCTCAACACTCTAACCATCGCTTCAGAGCACCATAAACAGGCTGACTGGCTCACAGAGGCCCAAGGTACTGACACATCAATACCACCTTCAGAGCACCATAAACAGGCTGACTGGCTCACAGAGGCCCAAGGTACTGACACATCAATACCACCTTCAGAGCACCATAAACAGGCTGACTGGCTCACAGAGGCCCAAGGTACTGACACATCAATACCACCTTCAGAGCACCATAAACAGGCTGACTGGCTCACAGAGGCCCAAGGTACTCACACATCAATACCACCTTCAGAGCACCATAAACAGGCTGACTGGCTCACAGAGGCCCAAGGTACTGACACATCAATACCACCTTCAGAGCACCATAAACAGGCTGACTGGCTCACAGAGGCCCAAGGTACTGACACATCAATACCACCTTCAGAGCACCATAAACAGGCTGACTGGCCCACAGAGGCCCAAGGTACTGACACATCAATACCACCTTCAGAGCACCATAAACAGGCTGACTGGCTCACAGAGGCCCAAGGTACTGACACATCAATACTACCTTCAGAGCACCATAAACAGGCTGACTGGCTCACAGAGGCCCAAGGTACTGACACATCAACAGCAGCTCAAGTTCCAGTACATTTTATTTCATTATCTCAGCACCATAGTGTATTGTACATTATCTGGTACATATAGTACTATAATACAATCACTTATCTTAAAACAACTCAATAACAGAAGTTTATTTCTCCTGACTGAGACACAAAGAGTTTGCTGCCATTGGTACATCCTGGTTCCCCAAGGTACAGAGACAACAACACAGAATAGCATCTGTCACATCATGTATATAAAATATTTTTATTCACAAACACGAGTGGAGGGAGCCATGATGGTTCAGAGGTATGTTTGTGTTACTTCTGAACTGGTGTTATTATCCTGCTAACAACACTGCTCACAACTCACATTATTCACAGATTTGTTGGTCAATTCTTTGTGTTGTAATTTCTCTTCTTCTCTCCTCAGAGTAGCCAAAATATCTTTAGTAAATAATCTCTGTTGTTTCGTCTTTCTCTTCCTCTCTCCTCAGAGTAGCCAAAATATCTTTAGTAAATAATCTCTGTTGTTTAGTATTTCTCCTCCTCTCTCCTCAGAGTAGCCAAAATATCTTTATTAAATAATCTCTGTTGTTTCGTCTTTCTCTTCCTCAGAGTAGCCAAAATATCTTTATTAAATCACCTCTGTTGTTTAGTCTTTCTCCTCCTCTCTCCTCAGAATAGCCAAAATATCTTTATTAAATCATCTCTGTTGTTTAGTCTTTCTCCTCCTCTCTCCTCAGAGTAGCCAAAATATCTTTATTAAATCATCTCTGTTGTTTAGTCTTTCTCCTCCTCTCTCCTCAGAGTAGCCAAAATATCTTTATTAAATCACCTCTGTTATTTAGTCTTTCTCCTCCTCTCTCCTCAGAATAGCCTAAATATCTTTATTAAATAATCTCTGTTGTTTAGTCTTTCTCCTTTATTCCCTCCTTCTATTCAGCTCTCTCCGTTATCCAATAAACTGTTGGTTTCTGCACCTCACTAATCCTAAAGTCATTTTACAGTGAAAATCTCACTTTTAAAAGTTAATATCCTGGGCCTCCTGAGTGGCGCACCGTATCGCACTGCTAGAGGCGTTACTACAGACCCGGGTTCATTCCCGGGCTGTGCCATAACCGGCCATGGCCGGGAGTCCCATTGGCCCTGCATTGTCTGGGTTAGGGTAGGGTTTGGCCGGGGGGGGGCTTTACGTAACTCATCACGCTCTAGCGACCCCTTGTGGCGAGCCGGGTGCCTGCAGGCTGACCCCGGTTGCCAGTTGAGCGTTGTCTCCTCCGACACATTGGTGCAGCTGGCTTCCGGGTTAAGCAGTGGGTGTTAAGAAGTGAAGGTTTGGCGGGTCATGTTTTCGTAGGACGCTTGACTCCACCTTCGGCTCTCCCGAACCCGTTGGGGAGTTGTAGCGATGAGACAAGGTGAAGTTGGGGAGGAAAAAATATAACAAATATAAACATATACAGGACCAGTCAAAAGTTTGGACACACCTACTCATTCAAGGGTTTTTCTTTTTTACTGTTTTCTGCATTGTAGAATAATGTTGAAGACATCAAAACTATTAAATAACACATATGGAATCATGTAGTAACCCAACAAAAGTGTTAAACAAATGAAAATATATTTTAGATTTCAAAGTAGCCACTCTTTGCCTTGATGACAGCTTTGCACACTCTTGGCATTCTCTCAACCGACTTCATGAGGTAGTCACCTGGAATACATTTCAATGAACAGGTGTGCCTTGTTCAAAGTTAATTTGTGGAATTTATTTCCTTCTTAATGTGTTTGAGCCAATCAGTTGTGTTGTGACAAGGTAGGGGTGGTATACAGAAGATAGCCCTATTTGGTAAAAGACCAAGTCCATATTATGGCAAGAACAGCTCAAAGAAGCAAAGAGAAATGACAGTCCATCATTACTTTAAGACATGAAGGTCAGTCAATACGGAACATTTCAAGACCTTTGAAAGTTTCTTCAAGTGCAGTGGCAAAAACCATCAATCGCTCTGATGAAACTGGCCGTCATGAGGACCGCCACAGGAAAGGAAGACCCAGAGTCACCTCTGCTGCAGAGAGTTAGTTCATTAGAGTTAACTGGCCGTCATGAGGACCGCCACAGGAAAGGAAGACCCAGAGTCACCTCTGCTGCAGAGAGTTAGTTCATTAGAGTTAACTGGCCGTCATGAGGACCGCCACAGGAATGGAAGACCCAGAGTCACCTCTGCTGCAGAGAGTTAGTTCATTAGAGTTAACTGGCCGTCATGAGGACCGCCACAGGAAAGGAAGACCCAGAGTCACCTCTGCTGCAGAGAGTTAGTTCATTAGAGTTAACTGGCCGTCATGAGGACCGCCACAGGAAAGGAAGACCCAGAGTCACCTCTGCTGCAGAGAGTTAGTTCATTAGAGTTAACTGGCCGTCATGAGGACCGCCACAGGAAAGGAAGACCCAGAGTCACCTCTGCTGCAGAGAGTTAGTTCATTAGAGTTAACTGGCCGTCATGAGGACCGCCACAGGAAAGGAAGACCCAGAGTCACCTCTGCTGCAGAGAGTTAGTTCATTAGAGTTAACTGGCCGTCATGAGGACCGCCACAGGAATGGAAGACCCAGAGTCACCTCTGCTGCAGAGAGTTAGTTCATTAGAGTTACCAGCCTCAGAAATAATGAATTGCACCTCACAGTGTTCAAATAACAGACACATCTCAACATCAACTGTTCAGAAGAGGCTGCTTGAATCAGGCCTTCATGGTCGAAATGCTGCAAAGAAACCACTACTAAAGGACACCAATAAGAAGAAGAGATATTATTTCACTCAATTCTAGGTCATATTACATATAAGTCTGTAAATACTGGACAGTTACTTTAAGTTATATACCCTCACCTCTCTCTCTCTCTCTCTCTCTCTCTCTCTCTCTCTCTCTCTCTCTCTCTCTCTCTCTCTCTCTCTCTCCCCCCTTTCTCCCCCTCTCCCCCCCTCTCTCCCCCCCCCTCTCTCTTTCTCTCTCTCTCTCCTCAGACATAGCCAACAAGGTCCTGCTGGCGTTGTTTACAGGGGAGATGCTGTTAAAGATGTACAGCCTGGGTCTACAGGCCTACTTCGTGTCTCTGTTCAACCGCTTTGACAGCTTCGTGGTGTGTGGAGGCATCCTGGAGACCATTCTGGTGGAGACCAAGATCATGTCCCCGCTAGGCATCTCTGTGCTGCGCTGCGTACGCCTTCTACGCATCTTCAAAATCACAAGGTATAGTACCACATAACTCAGTCACTAGGCATCTCTGTTCTGCGTACGGCTTCTATGCATCTTCAAAATCACAAGGTATAGTACCACATAACACAGTCACTAGGCATCTCTGTTCTGCGTACACCTTCTACGCATCTTCAAAATCACATAACACAGTCACTACTACATTAAAACTAAATAAAAGACTGTGTCCCATTCTGTGGGGTAAAGAAAGCTGGAGGACAGTTCCTATGTGTATGGATGAGTCCCAAATGGCACCCTATTCCCTATATAGTGGACTACTGTTGACCAGAGCCCTATTCCCTATATAGTGGACTACTGTTAACCAGAGCCCTATTCCCTATATTGGACTACTGTTGACCAGGGCCCTATTCCCTATATAGTGGACTACTGTAGACCAGAGCCCTATTCCCTACATAGTGGACTACTGTTAACCAGAGCCCTATTCCCTATATAGTGGACTACTGTTGACCAGAGCCCTATTCCCTATATAGTGGACTACTCTTATCCAGAGCCCTATTCCCTACATAGTGGACTACTGTTAACCAGAGCCCTATTCCCTATATAGTGGACTACTGTTGACCAGAGCCCTATTCCCTACATAGTGGACTACTGTTGACCAGAGCCCTATTCCCTACATAGTGGACTACTCTTATCCAGAGCCCTATTCCTTACATAGTGGACTACTGTTGACCAGAGCCCTATTCCCTATATAGTGGACTACTGTTGAACAGAACCCTATTCCCTACATAGTGGACTACTGTTGACCAGAGCCCTATTCCCTATATAGTGAACTACTGTTAACCAGAGCCCTATTCCCTATATAGTGGACTACTGTTGACCAGAGCCCTATTCCCTACATAGTGGACTACTGTTGACCAGAGCCCTATTCCCTACATAGTGGACTACTCTTATCCAGAGCCCTATTCCCTATATAGTGGACTACTGTTGAACAGAACCCTATTCCCTACATAGTGGACTACTGTTGACCAGAGCCCTATTCCCTATATAGTGAACTACTGTTAACCAGAGCCCTATTCCCTACATAGTGGACTACTGTTGACCAGGGCCCTATTCCTTACATAGTGGACTACTGTTGACCAGAGCCCTATTCCCTACATAGTGGACTACTGTTGACCAGAGCCCTATTCCCTACATAGTGGACTACTGTTGACCAGAGCCCTATTCCCTACATAGTGGACTACTGTTGACCAGAGCCCTATTCCCTATATAGTGGACTACTGTTGACCAGAGCCCTATTCCCTACATAGTGGACTACTGTTGACCAGAGCCCTATTCCCTACATAGTGGACTACTCTTATCCAGAGCCCTATTCCCTACATAGTGGACTACTGTTAACCAGAGCCCTATTCCCTATATAGTGGACTACTGTTGACCAGAGCCCTATTCCCTACATAGTGGACTACTGTTAACCAGAGCCCTATTCCCTATATAGTGGACTACTGTTGACCAGAGCCCTATTCCCTATATAGTGGACTACTCTTATCCAGAGCCCTATTCCCTACATAGTGGACTACTGTTAACCAGAGCCCTATTCCCTATATAGTGGACTACTGTTGACCAGAGCCCTATTCCCTACATAGTGGACTACTGTTGACCAGAGCCCTATTCCCTACATAGTGGACTACTCTTATCCAGAGCCCTATTCCTTACATAGTGGACTACTGTTGACCAGAGCCCTATTCCCTATATAGTGGACTACTGTTGACCAGAGCCCTATTCCCTACATAGCGGACTACTGTTGACCAGAGCCCTATTCCCTATATAGTGGACTACTCTTATCCAGAGCCCTATTCCCTACATAGTGGACTACTGTTAACCAGAGCCCTATTCCCTATATAGTGGACTACTGTTGACCAGAGCCCTATTCCCTACATAGTGGACTACTGTTGACCAGAGCCCTATTCCCTACATAGTGGACTACTCTTATCCAGAGCCCTATTCCTTACATAGTGGACTACTGTTGACCAGAGCCCTATTCCCTATATAGTGGACTACTGTTGACCAGAGCCCTATTCCCTACATAGTGGACTACTGTTGACCAGAGCCCTATTCCCTACATAGTGGACTACTGTTGACCAGAGCCCTATTCCCTACATAGTGGACTACTGTTGACCAGAGCCCTATTCCCTATATAGTGGACTACTGTTGACCAGAGCCCTATTCCCTACATAGTGGACTACTGTTGACCAGAGCCCTATTCCCTACATAGTGGACTACTCTTATCCAGAGCCCTATTCCCTACATAGTGGACTACTGTTGACCAGAGCCCTATTCCCTACATAGTGGACTACTCTTATCCAGAGCCATATTCCCTACATAGTGGACTACTGTTGACCAGAGCCCTATTCCCTATATAGTGAACTACTGTTAACCAGAGCCTATTCCCTACATAGTGGACTAACCACTAGGCTAACCTGCCGCCCCTTTGTGAACAACGTAAAAGGACCTTCCATCCAGCAACAGTCAACATGTTAATCATTACTAACGCGTTTCCATCAGTCAACATCCAAGGGTACTTGTCCTCTCTCTATCACACTGTCCATGTTACAACACCGTATCCGGGAGGGAAGGGAAGCCATTGAGCGGATCCATTTAATTTCACAGTTAATGCGTTTTGAATTGTGGGTAATGAAGTGTGCTGGCGGGGTTCACTAAATTCCAATAATATAGTAATGTAGCTTTCAGCTAGTTCTACTGAGGCTATACAGTTCATTGGTGCTGCTGGCGGACTCCATCACACAATTACTCTCTCCATGGCTGTGTCCCAAACGGTACCATATTTCCTACATAGTGCACTACTTTAGACCCGAGGTTCAAAGGTCCTCTTTCTTCTTCACTTTAAAGCCACATGTACAACAGGTGCCTCCCTCCCTTCCTCCTGGCCACCACTACTAATCTCAGAGTTGAGTTTAACTCACCCTCCATGTTTACCTTTACCCCTGACCTCTGACTCCTATTCAGAGGACACAAGAGGAGGAGAGATTGGGTGAGAGAGAGGGAGAGGAGGAGTGATGGGGTGAGAGAGTTTAGAGGACAGAGAGTTGAGGCAACAGTGGAGTAGAGAGGAGAAAGAGGGGAGAGGAGAGGAGGAGGAGGGGGAGAGGAGAGAGGAGAGGAGGGAGGGGGAGAGGGAGGAGAGGAGGGGGGGAGAGGAGAGGGAGAGGAGGGGGGAGGAAGAGAGGAGGGGGAGAGGAGAGGAGGGGTGAGAGGAGAGGGAGAGGAGGGGGAGGAGGAGAGGAGGAAGGGAGAGAGGAGATGGGGGGAGAGGGGGAGGAAGAGAGGAGGAGGGAGGAGAGGAGGGGGGGGAGGGAGAGGGGGAGGGAGGAGGGGGGGAGGAGAGGGAGGGGGAGGAGAGGGGGAGAGGAGAGGGGTAGAGGAGGGGGGGAGGAGAGGGGGAGAGGAGAGGAGAGGGGGAGAGGAGAGGAGAGGAGAGGAGAGGAGGGGGGGAGAGGAGAGGAGGTATTGGTATTTTATTAGGATCCCATTAACTGTTGTGAAAGCAGCAGCTTCTCTTCCTGGGGTCCAACACAAACCATGAACCGTGACATCATACAGAACATTAATAGACAAGAACAGCTCAAGGACAGAACTACATGAACTTAAAAAAGGCCCACGTAGCCTACGTATCAATACATACACACAAACTATCTAGATCAGACTATCTAGATCAAACTATCAAGATCAAACTATCTAGATCAAACTATCTAGATCAAACTATCTAGGTCAAACTATCTAGATCAAACTATCTAGATCAAACTATCTAGGTCAAACTATCTAGATCAAACTATCTAGATCAAACTATCTAGATCAAACTATCTAAGTCAAACTATCTAGATCAAACTATCTAGATCAAACTATCTAGATCAAACTATCTAGGTCAAATAGGGGAGAGGTGTTGATTTATCTGGGTTTTTTAAACCAGGTTTGCTGCTCATTTGAGTAATATGAGATGGAACGAAGTTCCACGCAATAACATCTCTTCATACTGTAACTGTATACTTTCTTGAATTTGTTCTGGATTTGGAGACGATGAAAAGACCCCTGGTGGCATGTCTGGTGGGGTGAGTTTGTGTGTCAGAGCTGTGTGTCAGGTGACCTTGGAAACCATTTGGAATTTTCAACACAATCATTTTTCTTACGAAAAAAAGAAGTGATGTAGTCAGTCTGTCCTCAACTCTTAGACAAGAGAGACTGACTGCATAGTATTTATATCCACCCACTGATTACAATGAAAAGCAAGACATGCGGCTCTGTTCTGGACCAGATGCAGATTAACTAGGTCTTTCTTAGCAGCACTGGACCACATGACTGGACAATAATCAAGATAAGACAAAACTAGAGCCTGCAGGACTTGCTCTGTGGAGTGTGGTGTCAAAACAGCAGAACATATTTTTTATTACAGACAGACCTCTCCCTTTATTACAGACCTCTCCCCGTCTCTACAACCATTGAATCTATATGTTTTGACCATGACAGTTTACAATCTAAGGTAACGCCAGGTAATTTAGTCTCCTCAACTTGTTCAACGGCCACACCATTCATTACCAGATTCAGCTGAGGTCTAGAACTTAAGGAATGATTTGTACCAAATACAATGCTCTTTTTTTAGAGATGTTCAGGACCCGTTTATTACTGGCCAACCATTCCAATACTGACTGAAACTCCTTGTTCAGGGTTTCAGTGACTTCATTAGCTGTGGTTGATTTGTTCTATAGCCAGAGGACTCCGGATATCTCCAGGAGTGATTAATATAATGTTGTGGTCTAGTACTGTCTTCCAGCTAGCTGGGTCCATCTACTTTCAGTTCTGCCTGTCTTCCTGCTAGCTGGGTCCATCTACTTTCAGTTCTGCCTGTCTTCCTGCTAGCTGGGTCCATCTGCTTTCAGTTCTGCCTGTCTTCCTGCTAGCTGGGTCCATCTGCTTTCAGTTCTGCCTGTCTTCCTGCTAGCTGGGTCCATCTACTTTCAGTTCTGCCTGTCTTCCTGCTAGCTGAGTCCATCTGTCTTCCTGCTAGCTGGGTCCATCTACTTTCAGTTCTGCCTGTCTTCCAGCTAGCTGGGTCCATCTACTTTCAGTTCTGCCTGTCTTCCTGCTAGCTGGGTCCATTTACTTTCAGTTCTGCCTGTCTTCCTGCTAGCTGGGTCCATTTACTTTCAGTTCTGCCTGTCTTCCTGCTAGCTGGGTCCATTTACTTTCAGTTCTGCCTGTCTTCCTGCTAGCTGGGTCCATCTGCTTTCAGTTCTGCCTGTCTTCCTGCTAGCTGGGTCCATTTACTTTCAGTTCTGCCTGTCTTCCTGCTAGCTGGGTCCATCTGCTTTCAGTTCTGCCTGTCTTCCTGCTAGCTGGGTCCATTTACTTTCAGTTCTGCCTGTCTTCCTGCTAGCTGGGTCCATCTACTTTCAGTTCTGCCTGTCTTCCTGCTAGCTGGGTCCATCTACTTTCAGTTCTGCCTGTCTTCCTGCTAGCTGGGTCCATCTGCTTTCAGTTCTGCCTGTCTTCCTGCTAGCTGGGTCCATCTGCTTTCAGTTCTGCCTGTCTTCCTGCTAGCTGAGTCCATCTGCTTTCAGTTCTGCCTGTCTTCCTGCTAGCTGGGTCCATCTACTTTCAGTTCTGCCTGTCTTCCTGCTAGCTGGGTCCATCTACTTTCAGTTCTGCCTGTCTTCCTGCTAGCTGAGTCCATCTACTTTCAGTTCTGCCTGTCTTCCCAGTAGCCTACATGGTGTGTGAACTGCTCATCATTTGCAGATAGCTGTTGACCTCCTCTTTACTAGAGGCTGTTCTCCTACTAATCTCACTGTGACCCCCCTCCAGGTCTCTGTTCTCCTACTAATCTCACTGTAACCCCCCCCCTCCAGGTCTCTGTTCTCCTACTAATCTCACTGTAACCCCCCTCCAGGTCTCTGTTCTCCTACTAATCTCACTGTAACCCCTCCAGGTCTCTGATCTCCTACTAATCTCACTGTGACCCCCTCCAGGTCTCTGTTCTCCTACTAATCTCACTGTAACCCCTCCAGGTCTCTGTTCTCCTACTAATTTTACTGCACCCCACCCCCTCCAGGTATCTGTTCTCCTACCAATCTCACTGTAACCCCCTCCAGGTCTCTGTTCTCCTAATAATCTCACTGTGACCCCCTCCAGGTCTCTGTTCTCCTACTAATCTCACTGTAACCCCCCTCCAGGTCTCTGTTCTCCTACTAATCTCACTGTAACCCCCTCCAGGTCTCTGTTCTCCTACTAATCTCACTGTAACCCCCCTCCAGGTATCTGTTCTCCTACCAATCTCACTGTAACCCCCCTCCAGGTCTCTGTGCTCCTACTAATCTCACTGTAACCCCCTCCAGGTCTCTGTGCTCCTACTAATCTCACTGTAACCCCCTCCAGGTCTCTGTTCTCCTACTAATCTCACTGTAACCCCCTCCAGGTCTCTGTTCTCCTACTAATCTCACTGTAACACCCTCCAGGTCTCTGTTCTCCTACTAATCTCACTGTAACCCCCTCCAGGTCTCTGATCTCCTACTAATCTCACTGTGACCCCCCTCCAGGTCTCTGATCTCCTACTAATCTCACTGTAACCTCCCCCCCCCTCCAGGTCTCTGATCTCCTACTAATCTCACTGTAACCCCCCCCCCTCCAGGTCTCTGTTCTCCTACTAATCTCACTGCATCCCCCCTCCAGGTCTCTGTTCTCCTACTAATCTCACTGTAACCTCCCTCCAGGTCTCTGTTCTCCTACTAATCTCACTGTAACCCCCCTCCAGGTCTCTGTTCTCCTACTAATCTCACTGTAACCCCCTCCAGGTCTCTGTTCTCCTACTAATCTCACGGTGACCCCCCTCCAGGTCTCTGTTCTCCTACTAATCTCACTGTAACCCCCCTCCAGGTCTCTGTTCTCCTACTAATCTCACTGTGACCCCCTCCAGGTCTCTGTTCTCCTACCAATCTCACTGTAACCCCCCTCCAGGTCTCTGTTCTCCTACTAATCTCACTGTGACCCCCCTCCAGGTCTCTGTTCTCCTACTAATCTCACTGTGACCCCCCCCCTCCAGATCTATGTTCCCCTACTAATCTCACTGCAACCCCCCCTCCAGATCTCTGTTCTCCTACTAATCTCACTGCAACCCCCCTCCAGATCTCTGTTCTCCTACTAATCTCACTGTGACCTAGTACTGTCTTCCAGCTAGCTGGGTCCATCTACTTTCAGTTCTGCCTGTCTTCCTGCTAGCTGGGTCCATCTACTTTCAGTTCTGCCTGTCTTCCTGCTAGCTGGGTCCATCTGCTTTCAGTTCTGCCTGTCTTCCTGCTAGCTGGGTCCATCTGCTTTCAGTTCTGCCTGTCTTCCTGCTAGCTGGGTCCATCTACTTTCAGTTCTGCCTGTCTTCCTGCTAGCTGAGTCCATCTGTCTTCCTGCTAGCTGGGTCCATCTACTTTCAGTTCTGCCTGTCTTCCAGCTAGCTGGGTCCATCTACTTTCAGTTCTGCCTGTCTTCCTGCTAGCTGGGTCCATTTACTTTCAGTTCTGCCTGTCTTCCTGCTAGCTGGGTCCATTTACTTTCAGTTCTGCCTGTCTTCCTGCTAGCTGGGTCCATTTACTTTCAGTTCTGCCTGTCTTCCTGCTAGCTGGGTCCATCTGCTTTCAGTTCTGCCTGTCTTCCTGCTAGCTGGGTCCATTTACTTTCAGTTCTGCCTGTCTTCCTGCTAGCTGGGTCCATCTGCTTTCAGTTCTGCCTGTCTTCCTGCTAGCTGGGTCCATTTACTTTCAGTTCTGCCTGTCTTCCTGCTAGCTGGGTCCATCTACTTTCAGTTCTGCCTGTCTTCCTGCTAGCTGGGTCCATCTACTTTCAGTTCTGCCTGTCTTCCTGCTAGCTGGGTCCATCTGCTTTCAGTTCTGCCTGTCTTCCTGCTAGCTGGGTCCATCTGCTTTCAGTTCTGCCTGTCTTCCTGCTAGCTGAGTCCATCTGCTTTCAGTTCTGCCTGTCTTCCTGCTAGCTGGGTCCATCTACTTTCAGTTCTGCCTGTCTTCCTGCTAGCTGGGTCCATCTACTTTCAGTTCTGGTGTCTTCCTGCTAGCTGAGTCCATCTACTTTCAGTTCTGCCTGTCTTCCCAGTAGCCTACATGGTGTGTGAACTGCTCATCATTTGCAGATAGCTGTTGACCTCCTCTTTACTAGAGGCTGTTCTCCTACTAATCTCACTGTGACCCCCTCCAGGTCTCTGTTCTCCTACTAATCTCACTGTAACCCCCCTCCAGGTCTCTGTTCTCCTACTAATCTCACTGTAACCCCCTCCAGGTCTCTGTTCTCCTACTAATCTCACTGTAACCCCCTCCAGGTCTCTGATCTCCTACTAATCTCACTGTGACCCCCCTCCAGGTCTCTGTTCTCCTACTAATCTCACTGTAACCCCCTCCAGGTCTCTGTTCTCCTACTAATTTTACTGCACCCCACCCCCTCCAGGTATCTGTTCTCCTACCAATCTCACTGTAACCCCCTCCAGGTCTCTGTTCTCCTACTAATCTCACTGTGACCCCCCTCCAGGTCTCTGTTCTCCTACTAATCTCACTGTAACCCCCTCCAGGTCTCTGTTCTCCTACTAATCTCACTGTAACCCCCTCCAGGTCTCTGTTCTCCTACTAATCTCACTGTAACCCCCCTCCAGGTCTCTGTTCTCCTACTAATCTCACTGTAACCCCCTCCAGGTCTCTGTGCTCCTACTAATCTCACTGTAACCCCCTCCAGGTCTCTGTGCTCCTACTAATCTCACTGTAACCCCCTCCAGGTCTCTGTTCTCCTACTAATCTCACTGTAACCCCCTCCAGGTCTCTGTTCTCCTACTAATCTCACTGTAACACCCTCCAGGTCTCTGTTCTCCTACTAATCTCACTGTAACCCCCTCCAGGTCTCTGATCTCCTACTAATCTCACTGTGACCCCCCTCCAGGTCTCTGATCTCCTACTAATCTCACTGTAACCTCCCCCTCCAGGTCTCTGATCTCCTACTAATCTCACTGTAACCCCCCCCTCCAGGTCTCTGTTCTCCTACTAATCTCACTGCATCCCCCCCCTCCAGGTCTCTGTTCTCCTACTAATCTCACTGTAACCTCCCTCCAGGTCTCTGTTCTCCTACTAATCTCACTGTAACCTCCCTCCAGGTCTCTGTTCTCCTACTAATCTCACTGTAACCTCCCTCCAGGTCTCTGTTCTCCTACTAATCTCACGGTGACCCCCATCCAGGTCTCTGTTCTCCTACTAATCTCACTGTAACCCCCCTCCAGGTCTCTGTTCTCCTACTAATCTCACTGTGACCCCCTCCAGGTCTCTGTTCTCCTACCAATCTCACTGTAACCCCCTCCAGGTCTCTGTTCTCCTACTAATCTCACTGTGACCCCCTCCAGGTCTCTGTTCTCCTACTAATCTCACTGTGACCCCCCTCCAGATCTATGTTCCCCTACTAATCTCACTGCAACCCCCTCCAGATCTCTGTTCTCCTACTAATCTCACTGCAACCCCCCTCCAGATCTCTGTTCTCCTACTAATCTCACTGTGACCCCCCTCCAGATCTCTGTTCTCCTACTAATCTCACTGTGACCCCCCCTCCAGATCTCTGTTCTCTTACTAATCTCACTGTAACCCCCTCCAGGTCTCTGTTCTCCTACTAATCTCACTGTAACCCCCCTCCAGGTCTCTGTTCTCCTACTAATCTCACTGTAACCCCTCCAGGTCTCTGTTCTCCTACTAATCTCACTGTAACCTCCCTCCAGGTCTCTGTTCTCCTACTAATCTCACTGTGACCCCCTCCAGGTCTCTGTTCTCCTAATAATCTCACTGTAACCCCCTCCAGGTCTCTGTTCTCCTACTAATCTCACTGTAACCCCCTCCAGGTCTCTGTTCTCTTACTAATCTCACTGTGACCCCCCTCCAGGTCTCTGTTTTCCTACCAATCTCACTGTAACCCCCCTCCAGGTCTCTGTTCTCCTACTATTCTCACTGTAACCCCCCTCCAGGTCTCTGTTCTCCTACTAATCTCACTGTGACCCCCCTCCAGGTCTCTGTTTTCCTACCAATCTCACTGTAACCCCCCTCCAGGTCTCTGTTCTCCTACTATTCTCACTGTAACCCCCTCCAGGTCTCTGTTCTCCTACTAATCTCACTGTGACCCCCTCCAGGTCTCTGTTCTCCTACCAATCTCACTGTAACCCCCCTCCAGGTCTCTGTTCTCCTACTAATCTCACTGTGACCCCCTCCAGGTCTCTGTTCTCCTACTAATCTCACTGTGACCCCCCCTCCAGATCTATGTTCCCCTACTAATCTCACTGCAACCCCCCTCCAGATCTCTGTTCTCCTACTAATCTCACTGCAACCCCCCTCCAGATCTCTGTTCTCCTACTAATCTCACTGTGACCCCCCTCCAGATCTCTGTTCTCCTACTAATCTCACTGTGACCCCCCTCCAGATCTCTGTTCTCTTACTAATCTCACTGTAACCCCCCTCCAGGTCTCTGTTCTCCTACTAATCTCACTGTAACCCCCTCCAGGTCTCTGTTCTCCTACCAATCTCACTGTAACCCCCCTCCAGGTCTCTGTTCTCCTACTAATCTCACTGTGACCCCCTCCAGGTCTCTGTTCTCGTACTAATCTCACTGTGACCCCCCTCCAGATCTATGTTCCCCTACTAATCTCACTGCAACCCCCCTCCAGATCTCTGTTCTCCTACTAATCTCACTGCAACCCCCCTCCAGATCTCTGTTCTCCTACTAATCTCACTGTGACCCCCCCCCCTCCAGATCTCTGTTCTCCTACTAATCTCACTGTGACCCCCCCCCCCTCCAGATCTCTGTTCTCTTACTAATCTCACTGTAACCCCCTCCAGGTCTCTGTTCTCCTACTAATCTCACTGTAACCCCCTTCAGGTCTCTGTTCTCCTACTAATCTCACTGTAACCCCTCCAGGTCTCTGTTCTCCTACTAATCTCACTGTAACCTCCCTCCAGGTCTCTGTTCTCCTACTAATCTCACTGTGACCCCCTCCAGGTCTCTGTTCTCCTAATAATCTCACTGTAACCCCCTCCAGGTCTCTGTTCTCCTACTAATCTCACTGTAACCTCCCTCCAGGTCTCTGTTCTCCTACTAATCTCACTGTAACCTCCCTCCAGGTCTCTGTTCTCCTACTAATCTCACGGTGACCCCCATCCAGATCTCTGATCACTACTTTGTTTCCTTGTCTGTCGCCCTTTCCTCCAACCCAAGCCCCTCAGCTCCTACCCAGATGGCCATGCGTCGTCGCAATCTTCTCTCTCTCTCCCCCTACTATCTCCTCTTCTATCCAATCATCTCTCCCTTCTGCTAAATGCTTCTCCCTCATTGTCTCCTGATTCTGCCTCTTCGACTCTACTCTCCTCCCTTTCTGCATCCTATGACTCGCACTGTCCCCTTACCTCCCGGCCGGCTCGGCCCTCCCCTCCTGCTTCGTGGCTAAGTGGCTCATTGCGAGTTTACAGAACAGGGCTGCGGGAAGCTGAGAGAAAATGGAGGAAAACTAAACTTCTGGAGGACCTATCATCCTTTCCCTCCCTCCTCTCTACCTTGTCTTCCTCTGTATCTGCTGCTAAAGCCACTTTCTACCACTCTGAATGTCATGTGTCTGCCTCTGACCCTAGGAAACTCTTTTCCACCTTGTACTCCCTCCTTAACCCTCCACCCTCTCCCTCTTCCCTCTCTGCAAAAAAAGTTTGACGACATCTGCTCCTCATTCAGTCAGCCTAATGAGTCCACTGGTCTCACTCACACAGAACTACCCTACGCCTTGACCTCTTTCTCCCCTCTCTATCCAGATGACTTCCTGTTGTCTGGCCGCTCCGACAACCTGGCCGCTCCATCCCATCCCCTTCTCCGTTCTCCAGAACATCTCTGGAGACTTTCTCCCAGTCCTCACTTCCCTCATCAACTCATCCCTGACAACTCATCCCTGACAACTCATCCCTGACAACTCATCCCTGACAACTCATCCCTGACAACTGGCTACGTCTCCTCTGACTTCAAAATGGCCCGAGTTGCTTCCCTCCTCAAGAAACTTGACTCATCTGACGTCAAAAACTATAGATCTGTATCCCTTCTTTCTTTTCTTTCCAAACTACTTCAGCGTTCTGTCTTTGATCAATGTCCTCGTTATCTTTCTCAGAACTATCTTCTTGACCCCAACCAGTCAGGCTTCAAGACGGGTCACTCAACAGAGACTGTTCTCCTCTGTGTCACGGAGGCTCTCTGCTCTGCCAAAGTTGACTCTGTCTCTTCTGTTCTCATCCTCCTAGATCTATTCTCTGCTTTGGACACTGTGAACCATCAGATCCTCCTCTCCACCCACTCAGGGCTGGTTGTCTCAGGCTCTGTACACTCTGCGTCCTGTCTGGCAGGCCGCTCCTACCAGGTGACGTGTAGAGGATCTGTGTTTGCACCATGTACTCTCACTACTGGTGTCCCCCAGGGCTCGGTTCTAGACCCTCTTCTCTCTATACACCAAGTCACTCGGCTCTGTCATATCCTCACATATCCTCACATGGTCTTCTCCCCTATGATTGCTATGCAGATGACACTCAACTAACCCTAACCCTAACCCTAACCGATTCCTCAACTGGGATGTCAGCCCACCACCTAAAGCTCAACCTCTGCTGCTCTTCCTCCCATGGACGACCTGCCCGCTCAAAGACCTCTCCATCACGGTTGACAACTCCACAGTGTCACCCTCCCAGAGTGCAAAGAACCTTGGCGTGGCCCTGGACAACACCCTGTTGTTCTCTGTAAACATCAAAGCAGTGACCTGTTCCTGCAGGTTCATTCTCTACAACATCAGTAGAGTACTGCGGCGCAGGTCCTAATCCAGGCACATGGCCTTTCCCATCTAGACTACTGCAACTCGCTGTTGGCTGGGCTCCCTGCTTGTGCCACCAAACCCCTGCAACTTATCCAGAATGCTACAGCCCTCCTGGCTTTCAACCTTCCCAAATTCTCTCAACTCACCCCACTCCTACACACACTCCACTGGCTTCCAGTCGAAGCTCGCATCCACTACAAGACCATGTTGTTTACCTATGGAACAGCAAGAGAAACGGCCCCTCCCTACCTTCAGGCTCTGATCAAACCCAAAACTCCAACCCAAGGACTCCGATCTGCCACCTCAGGTCTCTTGGTCCTCCCACCCCTACGGGAGGCGCAGCTCCCTCTCAGCCCAGTCCAAGCTCTTCTCTGTCCTGTACAGCTGCTGCAGTCTACCATGTACCCTCTGTCTCTATCAGCCCAGACCAACCTCTTCTCTGTCCTGTACAGCTGCTGCAGTCTATCATGTACCCTCTGTCTCTATCAGCCCAGACCAACCTCTTCTCTGTCCTGTACAGCTGCTGCAGTCTACCATGTACCCTCTGTCTCTATCAGCCCAGACCAACCTCTTCTCTGTCCTGTACAGCTGCTGCAGTCTACCATGTACCCTCTGTCTCTATCAGCCCAGACCAACCTCTTCTCTGTCCTGTACAGCTGCTGCAGTCTACCATGTACCCTCTGTCTCTATCAGCCCAGACCAAGTACTTCTCTGTCCTGTACAGCTGCTGCAGTCTACCATGTACCCTCTGTCTCTATCAGCCCAGACCAACCTCTTCTCTGTCCTGTACAGCTGCTGCAGTCTACCATGTACCCTCTGTCTCTATCAGCCCAGACCAACCTCTTCTCTGTCCTGTACAGCTGCTGCAGTCTACCATGTACCCTCTGTCTCTATCAGCCCAGACCAACCTCTTCTCTGTCCTGTACAGCTGCTGCAGTCTACCATGTACCCTCTGTCTCTATCAGCCCAGACCGACCTCTTTCTGTCCTGTACAGCTGCTGCAGTCTACCATGTACCCTCTGTCTCTATCAGCCCAGACCAACCTCTTCTCTGTCTGTCCTGTACAGCTGTCTCTATCAGCCCAGTCTACCATGTACCCTCTGTCTGTTTCTATCAGCCCAGACCAACCTCTTCTCTGTCCTGTACAGCTGCTGCAGTCCACCATGTACCCTCTGTCTCTATCAGCCCAGACCAACCTCTTCTCTGTCCTGTACAGCTGCTGCAGTCTACCATGTACCCTCTGTCTCTATCAGCCCAGACCAACCTCTTCTCTGTCCTGTACAGCTGCTGCAGTCTACCATGTACCCTCTGTCTCTATCAGCCCAGACCAACCTCTTCTCTGTCCTGTACAGCTGCTGCAGTCTACCATGTACCCTCTGTCTCTATCAGCCCCGACCAACCTCTTCTCTGTCCTGTACAGCTGCTGCAGTCTACCATGTACCCTCTGTCTCTATCAGCCCAGACCAACCTCTTCTCTGTCCTGTACAGCTGCTGCAGTCTACCATGTACCCTCTGTCTCTATCAGCCCAGACCAACCTCTTCTCTGTCCTGTACAGCTGCTGCAGTCTACCATGTACCCTCTGTCTCTATCAGCCCAGACCGACCTCTTCTCTGTCCTGTACAGCTGCTGCAGTCTATCATGTACCCTCTGTCTCTATCAGCCCAGACCAACCTCTTCTCTGTCCTGTACAGCTGCTGCAGTCTACCATGTACCCTCTGTCTCTATCAGCCCAGACCAACCTCTTCTCTGTCCTGTACAGCTGCTGCAGTCTACCATGTACCCTCTGTCTCTATCAGCCCAGACCAACCTCTTCTCTGTCCTGTACAGCTGCTGCAGTCTACCATGTACCCTCTGTCTCTATCAGCCCAGACCAACCTCTTCTCTGTCCTGTACAGCTGCTGCAGTCTACCATGTACCCTCTGTCTCTATCAGCCCAGACCAACCTCTTCTCTGTCCTGTACAGCTGCTGCAGTCTACCATGTACCCTCTGTCTCTATCAGCCCAGACCGACCTCTTCTCTGTCCTGTACAGCTGCTGCAGTCTACCATGTACCCTCTGTCTCTATCAGCCCAGACCAACCTCTTCTCTGTCCTGTACAGCTGCTGCAGTCTACCATGTACCCTCTGTCTCTATCAGCCCAGACCAACCTCTTCTCTGTCCTGTACAGCTGCTGCAGTCTACCATGTATCCTCTGTTTCTATCAGCCCAGACCAACCTCTTCTCTGTCCTGTACAGCTGCTGCAGTCTACCATGTACCCTCTGTCTCTATCAGCCCAGACCAACCTCTTCTCTGTCCTGTACAGCTGCTGCAGTCTACCATGTACCCTCTGTCTCTATCAGCCCAGACCAACCTCTTCTCTGTCCTGTACAGCTGCTGCAGTCTACCATGTACCCTCTGTCTCTATCAGCCCAGACCAACCTCTTCTCTGTCCTGTACAGCTGCTGCAGTCTACCATGTATCCTCTGTTTCTATCAGCCCAGACCAACCTCTTCTCTGTCCTGTACAGCTGCTGCAGTCTACCATGTACCCTCTGTCTCTATCAGCCCAGACCAACCTCTTCTCTGTCCTGTACAGCTGCTGCAGTCTACCATGTACCCTCTGTCTCTATCAGCCCAGACCGACCTCTTCTCTGTCCTGTACAGCTGCTGCAGTCTATCATGTACCCTCTGTCTCTATCAGCCCAGACCAACCTCTTCTCTGTCCTGTACAGCTGCTGCAGTCTACCATGTACCCTCTGTCTCTATCAGCCCAGACCAACCTCTTCTCTGTCCTGTACAGCTGCTGCAGTCTACCATGTACCCTCTGTCTCTATCAGCCCAGACCAACCTCTTCTCTGTCCTGTACAGCTGCTGCAGTCTACCATGTACCCTCTGTCTCTATCAGCCCAGACCAAGCCCTTCTCTGTCCTGGCAACCCAGTGGTGGAACCAGCTTCCCCCTGAAGCTAGAACAGCAGAGTCCCTGCCCATCTTCTGAAAACATCTGAAACCCTACCTCTTCATACAGTATCTTAAATTATCCTCCTCCTCACCTCAAAAAAACATTAACAGCACTTGCACTTGACCCCCCCCCTAACTCTACTGATAGCTACGTTATTGAGAAAAAATGTACTTTATATACCTGTGATATTGTCTCACCTCAGTATCCTTCCATCTAAGTCAATGTAAGTCAACATTGTCAATGTCAGGTTTGTCATTATTGATTGATAACAATAATGTTTCCAGCTGTCGCACACTAACTTTACAAAATTCAAACTTACAAATGTTTTTCTTTCTTTCATATGTTTTTTTCTAATGGATTGAGTATGATGGCTCACTGTTCGTTGTTGACATTTTCCTGCTTAAGTTTGCCCACTTTGCCAATGAACGAATCATTCAAATAATTGGCAACATCAAATGGTTTTGGGATTAATAAGCCATCTGATTCGATGAAAGATGGAGTTGAATTGGTCTTTCTGCCCATAAAACTTTTTTCCCTTCATTCTTTAGATCATTGATCTTGGCTTCATAATACAGCTTCTTCATTTTGTTGAGTTTAGTCACATCATTTCTCCATTTGCAGTAAGCCAGCCAGTCAGATGTGCAGACAGACATATTATCTCATTTCAACCATACAGTTTTTCAATTCCTCATCAATCCATGGAGTTCTACCTGTCAGTTTAACAGGTACATGCTTATCAATAATTGGAAAGAAGCAATTTCACAAAGTGCAGCGTCTGGATGCTCCTTATTCAGCACATCAGACCAACACATATTTGTAACATCATGCACACACGTCTGTATGATCTCTTATTAAACACTGTTTTAGGCCCAGCTGTAGGAACCTTTGTTTAGGGGGTGGATCAGATAGATTGTAGCTTCCATCTATGTAATTGTCTGCATCATTTCTAAATATATATTATTATTTTTTATTTTTTTAACATATGTGTTATTTCATAGTTTTGAAATCTTCACTATTATTCTACAATGTAAAAAAAAAATTTAACCGTTGAATGAGTTGGTGTCCAAGCTTTTGACTGGTGCTGTATAATAGCAACACCTCCCCCACAAGTATCCCTGTCTCTTCTACAGATGTTATATCCTTGTATAGCTACTGCTAAACTCAGCAAAAAAAGAATGGACCCTTTTTCAGGTCCCTGTCTTTCACAGATAATTTGTAAAAATCCAAATAACTTCCCAGATCTTCATTGTAAAGTGTTTCCCTGCTTGTTCAATGAACCATAAACAATTAATGAACATGCACCTGCTGAACGGTCGTTAAGACACTAACAGCTTACAGACGGTAGGCAATTAAGGTCACAATTATGAAAACTTAGGACACTAAAAGAGGCCTTTCTACTGACTCTGAAAAACACCAAAAGAAAGATGCCCAGGGTCCCTGCTCATCTGCGTGAACGTGCCTTAGGCATGCTGCAAGGAGGCATGAGGACTGCAGATGTGGCCAGGGCAATAAATTGCAATGTCCATACTGTGAGACGCCTAAGACAGCACTACAGGGAGACAGGACGGACAGCTGATCGTCCTCGCAGTGGCAGACCACGTGTAAAAACACCTGCACAAGATCGGTACATTCCACCTGTGGGACAGGTACAGGATGGCAACAACAACTGCCCGAGTTACACCAGGAATGCACAATCCCTCCATCAGTTCTCAGATTGTCCGCTATAGGCTGAGAGAGGCTGGACTGAGGGCTTGTAGGCTTGTTGTAAGGCAGGTCCTCACCAGACATCACCGGCAACATCGTCGCCTATAGGCACAAACCCACCGTCGCTGGACCAGACAGGACTGGCAAAAAGTGCTCTTCACTGACGAGTCACGGTTTTGTCTCACCAGTGGTGATGGTCGGATTTGCGTTTATCGTCAAAGGAATGAGCGTTACACCGAGGCCTGTACTCTGGAGCAAGATCGATTTGGATGTGGAGGGTCCGTCATGATCTGGGGCGGTGTCTCAGCATCATCGGACTGAGCTTGTTGCATTGCAGGCAATCTCAACACTGTGCGTTACAGGGAAGACACCCTCCTCCCTCATGTGGGACCCTTCCTGCTGTCTCATCCTGACATGACCCTCCAGCATGACAATGCCACCAGCCATACTGCTTGTTCTGTGAGTGATTTCCTGCAAGACAGGAATGTCAGTGATCTGCCATGGCCAGCGAAGAGCCCGGATCTCAATCCCATTGAGCAGGTCTGGGACCTGTTGGATTGGAGGGTGAGGGCTAGGGCCATTCCCCCCAGAAACGTCCGGGAACTTGCAGGTGCCTTGGTGGAAGAGTGGGGTAACATTTCACAGCAAGAACTGGCAAATCTGGTGCAGTCCATGAGGAGATGCAATGCAGTACTTAATGCATCTGGTGGCCACACCAGATACTGACTGTTACTTTTCATTTTGACCCCCCCTTTGTTCAGGGACACATTATTCAATTTCTGTTAGTCACATGTCTGTGGAACTTGTTCAGTTTATGTCTCAGTTGTTAAATCTTGTTATGTTCATACAAATATTTACACATGTTACGTTTGCTGAAAATAAATGCAGTTGACAGTGAGAGGATGTTTATTTTTTTGCCGAGTTTACATCCTCAAATTAATTATCTAAGTGAGTCTCAGAAATGGCTAATATATGAATGTTATCTGATGTTAGCAAGTTATTGATTTAGTGAACCTTATTTCTAAGGCTACATATATTAATATGGGCTATTTTCAGCCCTTTCCTGGGTAGCTTCTCAGAGACAGACATCATATGGACAAGAACAAACAGAGCAAGAGAAAAAATACATTTTTAATTTTGGACTGCTAAAGCACATTTAGCAGTCCATTAATCAATTGGTGTGTGTGTGTGTGTGTGTGTGTGTGTGTGTGTGTGTGTGTGTGTGTGTGTGTGTGTGTGTGTGTGTGTGTGTGTGTGTGTGTGTGTGTGTGTGTGTGTGTGTGTGTGTGTGTGTGTGTGTGTGTGTGTGCGTGTGTGTGTGTGTGTGTGTGTGTGCTGCAGGGTTGAAGCTACGAACCCATAGGCTTGGCTCTCTAATCCCTTCCAGGCTTTTGGGAGGGAGGGTGGACAATGAGCCTTTCATATCGGATATAAGCAATGTCCCCAAGCGCTCTGGCAGCTTTCATGCCCAGGATCAGTTATATTCTCCTCTGGAGCACAGCTTCAGGATCATCTTTGTTGTGAGAGATGTACGTTCCCCTCAAGTTATTGGCTCTTTCCAGAACCGCTACCTTGTCCTTGAACCTCAAGAACTTGAATTCTATCGGCCTGTGTGTGTGTGTGTGTGTGTGTGTGTGTGTGTGTGTGTGTGTGTGTGTGTGTGTGTGTGTGTGTGTGTGTGTGTGTGTGTGTGTGTGTGTGTGTGTGTGTGTGTGTGTGTGTGTGTGTGTGTGTGTGTGTGTGTGTGTGTGTGTGTGTGTGTGTGTGTGTGTGTGTCAGTTTATCAGAAGATCTACAAGTCTCCTAGCCAGTCCCCAGAGAGGACAGGTGTGTTTGTGTTCATGTGTGCTTTCCTAGTTTCCATGTGTGCTTTCCTAGTTTCCATGTGTGCTTTCCTAGTTTCCATGTGTGCTTTCCTAGTTTCCATGTGTGCTTTCCTGATAGTCTTTACTATGGACTAAGTGATATATGACATGCTATTTTATCAAATCAATGGTCTCTTCTCATCACTTGGTCTCTTCTCTCTAGTCACTGTCTGGTCTCTTATCTCTAGGTACTGTCTGGTTGCTCATCTCTAGTCACTGTCTGGTCTCTCCTCTCTAGTCACTGTCTGGTCTCTCCTCTCTAGTCACTGCCTGGTCTCTCCTCTCTAGTCACTGTCTGGCCTCTCCTCTCTAGTCACTGTCTGGTCTCTCCTCTCTAGTCACTGTCTGGTCTCTCCTCTTTAGTCACTGTCTGGTCTCTTCTCTCTAGTCACTCTCTGGTCTCTCCTCTCGAGTCACTGTCTGGTCTCTCCTCTCAGTCTAATACAGTACTACACCAACACAGTACCACACCAGTACTACACCAACACTCAGGCTAATGCAGTACCACACCAGTACTACACCAGTACTACACCAGTACTACACCAGTACTACACCAACACTCCGTCTAATACAGTACTATACCAACACTCAGTCTAATACAGTACTACACCAGTACTACACCAGCACTACACCAGTACTACACCAACACTCTACACCAGTACTATACACCAGCACTAATACAGTACAGTACTACACCAACACTCTGTCTAATACAGTACTATACCAACACTCAGTCTAATACAGTACTACACCACTACTACACCAGTACTACACCAGTACTACACCAACACTCAGTCTAATACAGTACTACACCAGTACTACACCAGTACTACACCAGTACACACCAGTACTACACCAACACTCAGTCTAATACAGTACTACACCAGTACTACACCAGTACTACACCAGTACTAGACCAACACTAGTACACATGTTTTTACGTGGTCATGTTCACTCGTTGAAGCGGAATTGAAGTTAGCTGATGCCTTGGTTCAGTGCTGCCTCAGGTCTCACAGGAAGTGTTGCGCTCTGTCACTAGAAACTCAGTGACGCCAGGTACGAGGGAAGCTCCCACAGACTATTTTGTCACAGGGGAAATAATAGCACTGGCCCTTTAATAACATGGCACAGGACAAAACAGTCTACAGACAGGACCACAATCCAGTGCTATAGCCCTTTCTCTCACCTGCTGCCTCCTGGGTACTGTAGTCAACGGTAGTAACTGTGACAGCTCTGTGGGTTGAGTGCCAGTGTGGTCATTGCCCTGTGGTGTCTTGGGTATTGTAGTTCGGATGCTGACTCCAACTCTGTTTCTATCTCTCTCTCCCTCTCTCTATCTCCTTCTCCCTCTCTCTCTCTCTCTCTCCTCTCCTCTCTCTCCCTTCCTCTCTCCCTCTCTCTCTCTCCTCTCTCTCTCTCTCCCTTCCTCCCTCTCCTCTCTCTCTCTCCCTTCCTCTCTCTCCTCTCTCTCTCTGTCTCTCCTCTCTCTCTCTGTCCCCCTTCCTCTCTCTCCTCTCTCTCTTCCTCTCTCTCTTTCTTCATCTGTCTCTCTCTCCCTTCCTCTCTCTCCTCTCTCTCTCTCTCCCTCCCTCTCTCTCCTCTCTCTCTCTCTATCCTCCCTCTCTCTCTCTCTCTCCTCTCTCTCTCTCTCTCTCCTCTCTCTCCCTTCCTCTCTCCCTCCCTCTCTCTCTCTCCTCTCTCCCTCTCTTCTCCCTCCTCTCTCTCCTCTCTCTCTCCTCTCTCTCTCCCTCCCTCCCTCTCCCTCTCTCTCCCTCTCTCTCTCTCTCTCTCCTCCCTCCCTCTCCCTCTCTCTCTCTCTCTCTCTCTCTCTCTATCCTCCCTCTCTCTCTCTCTCTCCTCTTCCTCTCTCTCTCCTCTCTCTCTCTCTCTCTCTCTCTCTCTCCTCTCTCCCTCTCCCCTCTCTCTCTCTCCCTCTCCCTTCATCTCTCTCTCTCCTCTCTCGCTCTCTCCTTCCCTCTCTCTCCTCTCTCTCTCCTCTCTCTCTCCTCTCTCTCTCTCTCTCTCTCTCTCTCCCTCCCTCTCTCTCCTCTCTCTCTCTCTCTTCTCTCTCTCTCTTTCTCTCTCTCCTCCTCTCCCTCTCTCCCTCTCTCCCTCCCTCTCTCTCTCTCTCTCTCTCTCTCTTTCTCTCTCTCTCTCCCTCCCTCTCTCTCTCTCTCCCTCTCTCCCTCTCTCTCTCTCTCTCTCTCCCTCCTCTCTCCCCTCTCTCTCTCTCTCCCTCCATTCTCTCTTTTTCTCAGGTATTGGAACTCTCTGAGTAACCTGGTGGCATCGCTGCTTAACTCTGTTCGCTCCATCGCCTCCCTGTTACTGCTACTCTTCCTCTTCATCATCATCTTCAGCCTGCTCGGCATGCAGCTCTTCGGAGGCAAGTTCAACTTCGACGAGACGCGCCGGTCAACCTTCGACAACTTCCCCCAGTCGCTGCTCACCGTCTTTCAGGTAGAGAGAGAAGGGAGAATGATCATAGTCTAGTCTATTATAGTCTATTCTACTTTCAGGTAAGGAGAGAAGGGAGAATGATTACAGTCTAGTCTAGTCTACTGTACTCTATTATAGTCTAGTCTACTATTATACTCTAGTTATACTGTAGTCTATTATAGTCTAGTCTAGTCTATTATACTTTCAGGTATTATACTGTAGAAGAGTACTCTATTAATGTAGTTACTGTCTAGTCTAGTCTAGTCTACTGTACTCTATTATACTGTAGTCTAGTCTACTGTCTATTATACTAGTTCTGGTAGATTATAGTAGTCTAGTCTACTGTACTTATTAGTCTAGTCTAGTCTAGTCTACTGTACTCTATTATACTGTAGTCTAGTCTACTGTACTCTATTATACTGTAGTCTAGTCTGCTGTACTCTATTATACTGTAGTCTACTGTACTCTATTATACTGTAGTCTAGTCTACTGTACTCTATTATACTGTAGTCTAGTCTACTGTACTCTATTATAGTCTAGTCTAGTCTACTGTACTCTATTATACTGTAGTCTAGTCTACTGTACTCTATTATACTGTAGTCTAGTCTAGTCTACTGTACTCTATTATACTGTAGTCTAGTCTACTGTACTCTATTATACTGTAGTCTAGTCTAGTCTACTGTACTCTATTATACTGTAGTCTAGTCTACTGTACTCTATTATACTGTAGTCTACTGTACTCTATTATACTGTAGTCTAGTCTACTGTACTATATTATACTGTAGTCTAGTCTACTGTACTCTATTATAGTCTAGTATACTGTACTCTATTATACTGTAGTCAACTGTACTATATTCTACTGTAGTCTACTGTACTATATTCTACTGTATTCTACTGTACTGTACTCTATTATACTGTAGTCTAGTCTACTGTACTCTATTATACTGTAGTCTACTCTACTGTACTATATTATACTGTAGTCTACTCTACTGTACTCTATTATACTATACACTACTGTATTGTACTCTATTATACTTTACTCTACTCTACTCTGTTCTCAAGGTCCAGTCATTTGAGTATCTGTAACTTTCTTGTTGTCTATGGTGAAGAGTTATTGTCTATGGTGAATAGTTATTGATGTTGTAGTGTTGCTCCTTCATCTGTTGTTCCTGTGTTCTCAGATCCTGACAGGTGAGGACTGGAACTCGGTGATGTATGACGGCATCATGGCCTACGGAGGGGCGTCCTTCCCAGGGATGCTGGTCTGTATCTACTTCATCATCCTGTTCATCTGTGGAAACTGTATCCTTGTAAAGAACAGGTCAGATGTGTGTAGGGCCTTTCACACTGACAAAGGACATGATGCTTTTCATCCAGAACCATTAGCAGGAGGATCGTTTCGCCTGTCTACCCAGTTCATTGTCATACCACCGGTAAGGTATCTCAGATGTTTCCTCGATGACTCGGAGTAGCCTGGAATCCAAACCATATCGGGTGAAACGCAGTGATATTCAGTTTGGATTCCAGGCTACTCAGGTATCACGGTTGATTGTTTGTTGTCCACTCAACTCATCACTCAGTCATGTCACCCAGGTGTGTTGTTCTACATTGCGAGAGGTCAGCTGACAATTGACACTTCGTTGTTTGCTCTCTGAAGTCGTACTCCACTTCCTTGACTCCACCTCCCTGACCAGATATCCTCCTGAATGTCTTCTTGGCCATCGCCGTGGACAACCTGGCTGATGCTGAGAGTCTGACGTCAGCACAGAAGGAAGAAGAGGAGGAGAAGGAGAGGAAGAAGCTGGCCAGGTAATTTGCATGATGTGTGTGTGTGTGTGTGTGTGTGTGTGTGTGTGTGTGTGTGTGTGTGTGTGTGTGTGTGTGTGTGTGTGTGTGTGTGTGTGTGTGTGTGTGTGTGTGTGTGTGTACGTGCATCCACATCCATTCAAGTGTGTATGCCTGAGTGGTTTGGCTCCATTCTGACACAGAACGGCCAGTCCGGAGAAGCGTCATGTCAACGAAAAGCCCCCGATAATCGAGGTAGAAGAGAAGAAGGAGGAGAAGATTGAGCTGAAGTCCATCACCTCAGACGGAGAGACAACCAATGCCACCAAGGTATGTCTCAGACGCACCTGTCCTCTTTAGACACACCTGTCCTCGTTAGATACACCTGTCCTCGTTAGATACACCTGTCCTCGTCAGTCACACCTGTCCTCGTTAGACACACCTGTCCTCGTTAGATACACCTGTCCTCGTTAGATACACCTGTCCTCGTCAGTCACACCTGTCCTCGTTTGACGCACCTGTCCTCGTTAGACGCACATGTCCTCGTTAGACACACCTGTCCTCATTAGATGCACCTGTCCTCGTTAGATGCACCTGTCCTCGTTAGATGCACCTGTCCTCGTTAGACGCACATGTCCTCGTTAGATGCACCTGTCCTCGTTAGATGCACCTGTCCTCGTTAGATGCACCTGGCCTCATTAGATGCACCTGTCCTCGTTAGACGCACCTGTCCTCGTTAGATGCACCTGTCCTCGTTAGACACACCTGTCCTCGTTAGACATACCTGTCCTCCTTAGATAGACCTGCCCTCATTAGATACACCTGCCCTCGTTAGACACACCTGTCCTCGTTAGACGCACCTGCCCTCGTTAGATGCACCTGTCCTCGTTAGACACACCTGTCCTCATTAGATGCACCTGTCCTCATTAGATGCACCTATCCTCGTTAGAAACACCTGTCCTCGTTAGACATACCTGTTCTCGTTAGATGCACCTGTCCTCGTTAGACATACCTGTCCTCGTTAGACATACCTGTCCTCATTAGATGCACCTGTCCTCATTAGACTCACCTATCCTCGTTAAAATCACCTGTCCTCATTAGATGCACCTATCCTCGTTAGAAACACCTGTCCTCGTTAGACATACCTGTTCTCGTTAGATGCACCTGTCCTCGTTAGACATACCTGTCCTCGTTAGACACACCTGTTCTCATTAGATTCCTCTGTCCTCGTTGGATACAGCTGTCCTCATTAGACAAACCTATCCTTATTAGACGCACCTGTCCTCGTTAGATACACCTGTCCTCGTTAGATATACCTGTCCTCCTGACTGGAGACACCAGTCCTCCAAGTTGTAATCTAATATTATCTAGTCAAGTCAATACATTACAGTACAGATTCAACAACATAAAATATGTTTGGTTTAGTTAGTATCAGTCTAATTCTTCATCTGTGAAAACACATGTCTACTCTCAACAGGTGGCATGGTGTTTCCTTTTAAAAGTAGTGTCTCTAGTTCTGTCCGTATTGAGTCTGATGTGGCGCTGTGTTACTGTGTTTTGACAGATCAACATTGATGAGTACCAAGTAGATGTGAATGAAGAGAAGAACCCGTATCCAGCTAATGATTTTCCCGGTACCACTGTACCGGTGATAAAAAGTAAGCCGGACCTTTCTAAGGGCTGACCCACACCGGACAACAAGTAGGAGCAGAGAACCAAATCACACCAAACCATTAAGAGACTTCCACACTCAAATCAGGACATTCACAACATTACGTTTGTTCTGGTTCTCGCTCTCTCTTTTGTCTGCTGTGCTTTGCCCCTGTTGATGTTAGAATGTTGTGTGAGGGTGTATTGATGTTAGAATGTTGTGTGAGGGGGTGTATTGATGTTAGAATGTTGTGTGAGGGTGTATTGATGTTAGAATGTTGTGTGAGGGGGTGTTTTGATGTTAGAATGTTTTGTGAGGGGGTGTTTTGATGTTAGAATGTTTTGTGAGGGGGTGTTTTGATGTTAGAATGTTGTGTGAGGGTGTATTGATGTTAGAATGTTGTGTGTGTGGGTGTATTGATTCTAGAATGTTGTGTGAGGGGTGTGTTGATGTTAGAATGTTGTGTGAGGGGTGTTGATGTTAGAATGTTGTGTGAGGGGGTGTTGATGTTAGAATGTTGTGTGAGGGGGTATTGATGTTAGAATGTTGTGTGAGGGTGTATGGGGTGTTGATGTTAGAATGTTGTGTGAGGGGGTGTATTGATGTTAGAATGTTGTGTGAGGGGGTGTTGATGTTAGAATGTTGTGTGAGGGTGTATTGATGTTCGAATGTTGTGTGAGGGGGTGTAGGGTGTATTGATGTTAGAATGTTGTGTGAGGGGGTGTAGGGTGTATTGATGTTAGAATGTTGTGTGAGGGGTGTATGGGGTGTTGATGTTAGAATGTTGTGTGAGGGGGTGTAGGGTGTATTGATGTTAGAATGTAGTATGATGGGGTCTATTGATGTTAGAATGTTGTGTGAGGGGGTGTATTGATGTTAGAATGTTGTGTGAGGGGGTATTGATGTTAGAATGTTGTGTGAGGGGGTGTATTGATGTTAGAATGTTGTGTGAGGGGGTGTTGATGTTAGAATGTGTTGTGTGTGGGTGTATTGATTCTAGAATGTTGTGTGAGGGGTGTGTTGATGTTAGAATGTTGTGTGAGGGGGTGTTTTGATGTTAGAATGTTTTTTTGGGGGGGTTGTGAATGTTGTGTGGGTGTTTGATGTTAGAATGTTGTGTGAGGGTGTGTTGATGTTAGAATGTTGTGTGTGTGTGTGGGTGTATTGATGTTAGAATGTTGTGTGAGGGTGTATTGATGTTAGAATGTTGTGTGAGAGGGTGTATGGTGTATTGATGTTAGAATGTTGTGTGAGGGTGTGTATGGGGTGTTGATGTTAGAATGTTGTGTGAGGGGGTGTATTGATGTTAGAATGTTGTGTGAGGGGTGTTGATGTTAGAATGTTGTGTGGGGGTGTATTGATGTTAGAATGTTGTGTGAGGGGGTGTAGGGTGTATTGATGTTAGAATGTTGTGTGAGGGGGTGTATGGGGTGTTGATGTTAGAATGTTGTGTGAGGGGGTGTATGGGGTGTTGATGTTAGAATGTTGTGTGAGGGGGTGTATGGGGTGTTGATGTTAGAATGTTGTGTGAGGGGGTGTTGATGTTAGAATGTTGTGTGAGGGGGTGTAGGGTGTATTGATGTTAGAATGTTGTGTGAGGGGGTGTATGGGGTGTTGATGTTAGAATGTTGTGTGAGGGGGTGTAGGGTGTATTGATGTTAGAATGTTGTATGAGGGGGTCTATTGATGTTAGAATGTTGTGTGAGGGGGTGTATTGATGTTAGAATGTTGTGTGAGGGGGTATTGATGTTAGAATGTTGTGTGAGGGGGTGTATGGGGTGTTGATGTTAGAATGTTGTGTGAGGGGGTGTATGGGGTGTTGATGTTAGAATGTTGTGTGAGGGGGTGTATTGATGTTAGAATGTTGTGTGAGGGGGTATTGATTTTAGAATGGTGTGTGATGGGGTGTATTGATGTTAGAATGTTGTGTGAGGGGGTATTGATGTTAGAATGTTGTGTGAGGGGGTCTATTGATGTTAGAATGTTGTGTGAGCGGGTGTATTGATGTTAGAATGTTGTGTGAGGGGGTGTATTGTTGTTAGAATGTTGTGTGAGAGGGCCTATTGATGTTAGAATGTTGTGTGAGGGGGTCTATTGATGTTAGAATGTTGTGTGAGGGGGTGTATTGATGTTAGAATGTTTTGTGAGGGGGTGTTTTGATGTTAGAATGTTGTGTGAGGGGGTGTATTGACGTTAGAATGTTGTGTGAGGGGGACTATTGATGTTAGAATGTTGTGTGAGGGGGTGTGTTGATTCTAGAATGTTGTGTGAGGGGGTGTGTTGATGTTAGAATGTTGTGTGAGGGGGAGTATTGATGTTAGAATGTTGTGTGAGGGGGTGTGTTGATTCTAGAATGTTGTGTGAGGGGGTGTGTTGATTCTAGAATGTTGTGTGTGTGGGTGTATGGGGTGTTGATGTTAGAATGTTATGTGAGGGGGTGTGTTGATTCTAGAATGTTGTGTGAGGGGGTGTGTTGATGTTAGAATGTTGTGTGAGGGGGAGTATTGATGTTAGAATGTTGTGTGAGGGGGTGTTGATTCTAGAATGTTGTGTGAGGGGGTGTTGATTCTAGAATGTTGTGTGAGGGGATGTGTTGATGGTTTGTCTGTACTGTTGCCTTACCAATCCAGGTGTCCAGATTTGTAGATAAATGAAAAAGTAATAATTCATGTCTTTTAACTTTTTTACTGATGAATTGTGGGTAATTGTTATAGTATGGGGTAACTACACTAACAAACTGAAATAACTATTCCAGGTGAATTTTTACACAGTTCATTCAACTATTTCTCAACTTAACTGACCAAGTCCCTTATCTCTAACACTTTTTCTCCCACCTCTCCCCCTGTCCTCCCTCTTACTCTCCTGCGTGGCCCTTGTAGGAGAGGATGAGGACCCTGAGATGCCTGTGGGCCCCCGGCCTCGGCCCCTGTCTGACATTCAGCTGAAGGAGAAGGCTATTCCCATGCCTGAGGCCCGGGCTTTCTTCATCTTCAGCAACACCAACAAGTAAGAGCTCACCCACAGATATACTGAGAGAAGCAGGTAGATTCTATGAGAGTGGTCCCTAAACACACACCCCATCTGTCTGTCTGATGTCTGTTTGATGTCTGTGTAACGGATGTGAAACGGCTAGCTTAGTTAGCGGTGAGCGCTAAATAGCGTTTCAATCGGTGACGTCACTTGCTCTGAGACCTTGAAGTAGTTGTTCCACTTGCTCTGCAAGGGCCGCGGCTTTTGTGGAGCGATGGGTAACGATGCTTTGTGGGTGACTGTTGTTGATGTGTGCAGAGGGTCCCTGGTTCGCGCCCGGGTCGGGGCGAGGGGACGGTCTGATGTCTGTCTGATGCCTAATGTCCTGCGTGGCACTTACCATGCCAGGGTTGTGGGTTCAATTCCCACAGGGGACCAGTATGAAAATGTATGCTTCTGTAAGTTCCTCTGGATAAGAGTGTCTGTTAAATGTCTGTCTATAGGATTAGGGCTCTATCTATTAGTCACTATTTTTTGTCTGTCCCTCCCTCCCTCCCTCCCTACCTCCCTCCCGCCCTGCCTCCCTCCCTCCCTTCCTTACTCCCTCCCTCCCTCCCTCCCTTCCTTACTCCCTCCCTCCCTTCCTTCCTTCCTTACTCCCTCCCTCCCTCCCTTCCTTACTCCCTCCCTCCCTTCCTTACTCCCTCCCTCCCTCCCTTCCTTCCTTACTCCCTCCCTCCCTCCATCCCTACCTCCTTCCCTCCCTCCCTCCCTCCCTCCTTCCTTCCTTCCTTCCTTCCTTCCTTCCTCCCTCCCTCCCTCCCTCCCTCCCTCCCGCCCTGCCTCCCTCCCTCCCTTCCTTACTCCCTCCCTCCCTCCCTTCCTTACTCCCTCCCTCCCTTCCTTCCTTCCTTACCCCTCCCTCCCTTCCTTACTCCCTCCCTCCCTTCCTTACTCCCCTCCCTCTCTCCCTTCCTTCCTTACTCCCTCCCTCCCTCCATCCCTACCTCCTTCCCTCCCTCCCTCCCTCCCTCCCTTCCTTCCTTCTTCCTTCCTCCCTTCCTTCCTTCCTCCCTCCCTCCCTCCCTCCCTCCCTCCCTCCCTCCCTCCCTCCCTCCCTCCCTCCCTCCCTCCCTCCCTTCCTTACTCCCTCCCTCCCTTCCTTCCTCCCTCCCTCCCTCCCTCCCTCCCTCCCTCCCTCCCTCCCTCCCTCCCTCCCTCCCTCCCTCCCTCTCCCCAGGTTCAGGGTTCTGTGCCATAAGATGGTGAACCACAACATCTTCACCAACCTCATCCTGTTCTTCATTCTACTGAGCAGTATCTCTCTGGCAGCAGAGGACCCTGTCCGGAACGACTCCTTCAGGAACCAGGTGTGTGTTTATGTCTTACACACATGCACGTGCACACACACAGAGGCACGGACACAGGCACACACACACAGGCACACGCACACAGAGGCACGGACACATGTACACACACAGGCACACACAGAGGCACGGACACATGTACACACACACACACACGCACACAGGCACACAGGCACACACACACAGACACTGTACATGCATGCAAAAACATACTCACTAACTTCCATACTCTCTCTCTCTTTCTCTCTCTAGTCTTTCTCTCTCACACACAAACATTTACACACACAAACAGCCTTTAGAGGTGTGTGTGTGTGTGTGTGTGTGTGTGTGTGTGTGTGTGTGTGTGTGTGTGTGTGTGTGTGTGTGTGTGTGTGTGTGTGTGTGTGTGTGTGTGTGTGTGTGTGTGTGTGTGTGTGTGTGTGTGTGTGTGTGTGTGTGTGTGTGCGTGCGTGCGTGTGTGTGTGTGTGACTACACCATTAGATCTCTGGTTCAATAGACTTCAGCCATCCTTTCCCTCCACTGACCCACGCGCTGCATTGTGACTACTGTTTCCACTTAATTACATCCTCTCTATATTATTATAGCTTCAATGTTATTATACAGGGATTCACCCAAATGGCACCCTATTCCCTATGTAGTGCACTATTTTCAACCACTCCCTGGTCTAAAGTAGTGCACTGTGTAGGGAATAGTGTGCCATTTGTGTCATATATTGTGATGCTCATGGAAGCCTCTATGAGACGTACGACTGTGTGATGTATTGTGTTGACCTGCATTGTGATCACTGTTTCTCAGATATTAGGCTATGCAGACCATGTCTTCACTGGGCTCTTCACCATAGAGATCATTCTGAAGGTAACCTTCCATTCCTTCTCAATGTCATCTCTACACCACATAATGGACACTGTGCTCCGGAAGGGCTGGTGAAGTGTTGGAAGTGTTTTAAGCGTTGGAAAAACATGACACGTTGAACAACAAACCCGTGAGCCGACATTCACTTCGTTCGTCATCGATCACAATCTTTTGTCTTACGCTTCCTGTTGCACGTGGTTTTCTCTTCCTGGTTCATGACCTCGTAGATGACAGCGTACGGGGCGTTCATCCATAAGGGTTCGTTCTGTCGGAACTACTTCAACATTCTGGATCTGGTGGTGGTCAGCGTGTCGCTCATCTCCTCTGGAATACAGTGAGTTGGTCTTCACTATACCGATACCACAGTGTCAATGGTTCAAACACACCTAGGAATTCTCATCGACATTCATTTAGCGTTGCTCTTTTTACCGGGATGGTTACAAATGTCAACAACATGTTCTATTGAACACAGAAATATTGTTTCTGTCTGTAGTTGACTTCTCTGTCTGTAGTTGACCTCTCTGTTTGTAGTTGATATATAGTTTAGTAGTTGGCCTCTGTCTGTAGTTGATGTATGGTTTAGTAGTTGACCTCTGTCTGTAGTTGACCTCTCTGTTTGTAGTTGATATATAGTTTAGTAGTTGACCTCTGTCTGTAGTTGATGTATGGTTTAGTAGTTGACCTCTGTCTGTAGTTGATATATGGTTTAGTAGTTGACCTCTCTGTCTGTAGTTGACCTCTGTCTGTAGTTGATGTATGGTTTAGTAGTTGACCTCTCTGTTTGTAGTGGATGTATGGTTTAGTAGTTGACCTCTCTGTTTGTAGTGGATGTATGGTTTAGTAGTTGACCTCTCTGTTTGTAGTTGATATATGGTTTAGTAGTTGACCTCTCTGTTTGTAGTTGATGTATGGTTTCGTAGTTGACCTCTCTGTTTGTAGTTGACCTCTCTGTTTGTAGTTGATGTATGGTTTAGTAGTTGACCTCTCTGTTTGTAGTTGACCTCTCTGTCTGTAGTTGACCTCTCTGTTTGTAGTTGACCTCTCTGTCTGTAGTTGACCTCTGTCTGTAGTTGATGTATGGTTTAGTAGTTGACCTCTCTGTCTGTAGTTGACCTCTCTGTCTGTAGTTGATGTATGGTTTAGTAGTTGACCTCTCTGTTTGTAGTGGATGTATGGTTTAGTAGTTGACCTCTCTGTTTGTAGTGGATGTATGGTTTAGTAGTTGACCTCTCTGTTTGTAGTTGATATATGGTTTAGTAGTTGACCTCTCTGTTTGTAGTTGATGTATGGTTTCGTAGTTGACCTCTCTGTTTGTAGTTGACCTCTCTGTTTGTAGTTGATGTATGGTTTAGTAGTTGACCTCTCGGTTTGTAGTTGACCTCTCTGTCTGTAGTTGACCTCTCTGTTTGTAGTTGACCTCTCTGTCTGTAGTTGACTCTCTGTTTGTAGTGGATGTATGGTTTAGTAGTTGACCTGTCTGTCTGTAGTTGATGTATGGTTTAGTAGTTGACCTCTCTGTCTGTAGTTGATGTATGGTTTAGTAGTTGACCTCTCTGTCTGTAGTTGATGTATGGTTTAGTAGTTGACCTCTCTGTCTGTAGTTGATGTATGGTTTAGTAGTTGACCTCTCTGTCTGTAGTTGATATATAGTTTAGTAGTTGACCTCTCTGTCTGTAGTGGATGTATGGTTTAGTAGTTGACCTCTCTGTCTGTAGTTGATGTATGGTTTAGTAGTTGACCTCTCTCGATAACCTGGTCTTAATCTGTGTCTGTTCAGGTCCAGTGCCATCAACGTGGTGAAGATCCTTCGTGTTCTCAGAGTGCTTCGGCCCCTGAGGGCTATCAACAGGGCCAAGGGCCTCAAAGTGAGTCTCACTGTTATCTCCTCTCTTCTCCTCTCCTGTCTTCTCTCCTTCTCTCCTCTCTTCTCTTCTCCTCTCTTCTCCTCTCTTCTCTCCTTTCCTCTCTTCTCCCCTCCACTCTTCTCCTCTCCTCTCTTCTCCACTACTCTCTTCTCCTCTCCTTTCCTCTCTTCTCCTCTCCTCTCTTTTCCTCTCCTCTCTTCTCCTCTCTTCTCTTCTCCTCTCTTCTCTTCTCCTCTCCTCTCTTCTCTTCTCTCCTCCTCTCTTCTCCTCTCTTCTCTTCTTCTCTCCTCCTCTCTTCTCCTCTCTTCTCCTCTCCTCCTCTCTTCTCCTCTCTTCCCCTCTTCTCCCTCTCTCTTCTTCTCTCCTCTCTTCTCTTCTCCTCTCCTCTCTTCTCATCTCCTCTCCTCCTCTCTT
>NW_027003510.1:102500-112500 GCF_036934945.1 Oncorhynchus masou masou
CACTGTGGAGATGATCCTTAAACTCATCGCCTTCAAACCACGGGTATGTCTCTCCATCTCTCTTTCCACCTCTCTCTCAATCTCTCTTTCCACCTCTCTTTCCACCGCTCTTCACCGCTCCCCCTCCCTCTCTCCTCTCCCTTCCTCCCTCTCCCTCCTCCTTCCCTCTGATTACATTCTCTCTTTCCCCCACTCTCTTCCCCTCTCTCCTCTCCCTCCCTCCCTCTCTCCTTCTCTCCCTCTCTCCCTCTCCCACTTCCCCTCTCTCTTCACCTTTCTCTTCCCCTCTCTCTCCTCTCTTTCCCCCTTTCTCTTCCCCTCTCTCCTCTCCCTCCCTCCCTCTCTCCCTCTCTCTCTTCACCTCTCACTTCCCCTCTCTCCTCTCCCTCCCTCTCTCCCTCTCTCTCTTCACCTCTCACTTCCCCTCTCTCCTCTCCCTCACTATCTCCCTCTCTCTCTTCACCTCTCACTTCCCCTCTCTCCTCTCCCTCCCTCTCTCCCTCTCCCTCTCTCTCTCCCTATCTCCCTCTCTCTCTCCCTCTCTCCCTGATTCTCCTCTCCCTTCACCTCCCTCCCTCTCTCCCTCTCCCTCCCCTCTCCCTCTCCCTCCTATCTCCCTATCCTCTCTCTCCCTCTCTCCTTCTCTCTTCACCTCTCTTTCCCACTCTCTCCCCTCTCAGGAGTCTATCGCTCCAAAACACTTCTCTCTGTCCCAGAGAGGATTCTTATCATTACTAAATTAGTCTTAGCCTATCAGTGGAAATCAGTATCACCTGTATTTTGGATATGAATGTAATCAAGTTAATCAAGTCTGTCATTACATAATTATATGTTATCAGTTGGCCTATAAACAATGCCTTTTATGATCTGATTTCCACTTTAATTAAAAAGAATCTAAAAGATTAGAAAACAAAAGATGCATTAATGATTTGGTTCAGTGTCTGATGTTGTGTAGGTTTTTATTTTTTGTTTTACATGTTGCTCGGTAACCTGGTGAGTTTATTAGTCCAATCAAAATGCCACCTACTGCTTCAGCTGTCCGCTTACGTTGTTGAAACAACAACAGATGGGTTCTTCTGTAGAACAGATACAATGGCTGCATCCCAAACAGCATCCTATTCCCTATTTAGTGCACTACTTTAGACCAGAGCCCTATTCCCTATATAGTTCACCACTTTAGACCAGAACCCTATTCCCTATATAGTGCACTACTTTAGACCAGAGCCCTATTCCCTATATAGCTCACTACTTTATACCAGAGCCCTATAAGCCCTGGTGGAAAAGTAGTGCACTTTAAAGGGGATAGCATGCCATTTGGAACACTGACAGAGTAAATACATGGATGGACAGAACAAACCGCCCTCTCATCAGGTTACTAAGCAACGCCTTCATGTTTATTATAGATTGCCCAGCTGACTGCTGTGAAGCTACAGTGAGATCTCTGATGCTGCTCACTGTGGTGCTGATCTCTTTGCGTGTCTATGAGGAGATCGTTTTATTCCTGCTTTCTATGATAAACTGGGATAAACCATTGATGCAAATCACTCTTGGTCATAAAGGAGACTAAAGGTCTTTTAATTGTCAGTCAACAAAAACCTAGTTTCTCATATAATTAATCTCACATTGTGGAGGTTTTGTGTTCTTATCTTGGCAGGGTAGAAGTACATGGAAATAGGTTGTTTAAGTGGCGCTGCAGTCTAAGACACTGCATCTCAGTGCAAGAGGCTTCACTACAGTGGTTCAAATCCAGGCTGTATCAAATCCGGCCGTGATTGGGAGTCCCAATCGGCGCACAATTGGCCCAGCGTCGTCCGGATTTGGCCGGGCTAGGCCATCATTGTTAATAAGAATTTGTTCTTAACTGACTTGCCTGGTTAAATAAATGTTAATATATATATATATACTGTATATAGATAATAAACTGAGTCCTAATTGGTTAGCCTTGGTGAGCCCTGATTGGTTAGCCTTGGTGAGTCCTGATTGGTTAGCCTTGGTGAGTTCTGATTGGTTAGCCTTGGTGAGTTCTGATTGGTTAGCCTTGGTGAGTTCTGATTGGTTAGCCTTGGCGAGTTCTGATTGGTTAGCCTTGGTGAGTTCTGATTGGTTAGCCTTGGCGAGTTCTGATTGGTTAGCCTTGTTCTGAAAACCCTGAACGTGTCCTATCTATGGACACGCCCCACCTCTCTGAAAGACACCCAGAGAACGCTGCATCGTGTGGTTGTGTCACTTTCTAACTCGTGTTACTGACCTTCTCTTTCAACAGACAGGAACGTCATCATATTAATCAGTACCCTTTTTCTCGAGGTGCAGAGGACACATTTAGCCTCGTCCTGTTCTAACCAGCCCTCTCATCAGCTGCTGTGTACAACACCGACACTGGCTCATAACACACATCCCTTCATTGCAGTCGGGTCAAAGAGAAACATACTGTAGGGGTTTTACCACTGTGTCTTTCTGATTTCTGTATATTGTATGATTGTAAACTACTTTTTTTTTAGGAAAGTGTTAGATTTTTGGTATTATTGCTGGTGTTTTGAAGAGTTCTGTCATCTGGATTCATCTGGATTCCTCTCTCACTGTGCTAGACCCTCCAACTCTCCCAGGTCACATCTAGCAACATGCATCTCTCCCCTCAGTGTATTCAGTCTCACCATGCTAGACCCTCCAACTCTCCCAGGTCACATCTAGCAACATGCATCTCTCCCCTCAGTGTGTTCAGTCCCTCCCCATTCATCCCACTAAGGCCACTGCATTAACCCTCGTTAAACCACAGTTAAATGAGGTTACCTATTCCTCTGCCACTGACCCACTGACTGCTTCAGTGGGGACGGTCTCACTGGTTAAAACATCATACCGTGTTAGAATATAATAATCCCTAGTGATAATAATAATAATCCCTAGTGATAATAATATATATATATAATCCCTAGTGATAATAATATATCATCCCTAGTGATAATAATATATATATATAATCCCTAGTGATAATAATATATCATCCCTAGTGATAATAATATATCATCCCTAGTGATAATAATATAATAACAATAATAATAATACATAATGCTTAGTGATAATAATAACATAATAATAAAATAGAATCCCTAGTGTTAAAATAATATATAATGCCTAGTGTTAATAATATATAATCCCTAGTGTTAACAATAATATATAATCCCTAGTGTTAACAATAATATATAATCCCTAGTGTTAACAATAATATATAATCCCTAGTGTTAACAATAATATATAATCCCTAGTGTTAACAATAATATATAATCCCTAGTGTTAACAATAATATATAATCCCTAGTGTTAATAATAATATAATATATAATCCCTAGTGTTAATAATAATATAATATATAATGCTTAGTGATAATAATAATGATATAATAATAATATATAATCCCTAGTGTTAACAACAATATATAATCCCTAGTGTTAACAATAATATATAATCCCTAGTGTTGATAATATAATAACAATAATAACAATAATAATAATATATAATCATTAGTGTTAATAATAATATAATAATATATAATGCCTAGTGATAATAATAATATATAATCCCTAGTGTTGATAATATAATAACAATAATAACAATAATAATAATATATAATCATTAGTGTTAATAATAATATAATAATATATAATGCCTAGTGATAATAATATATAATCCCTAGTGTTAATAATAATATATAATGTCTAGTGATAATAATAATATATAATGTCTAGTGATAAAATTAATAAAATAAAATATAATCCATTGTGATATTAAAAATATATAGTCCCTAGTGTTGATAATAATATATAGTCCCTAGTGTTAATAATAATATAATAATATATAATCCCGAGTGTTATTAATAATATATAATCCCTAGTGTTAATAATAATATAATAATAATATATAATCCCTAGTGTTATTAATAATATATAATCCCTAGTGTTAATAATAATATAATAATAATATATAATCCCTAGTGTTATTAATATATATAATCCCTAGTGTAATAATATATAATCCCTAGTGTTATTAATAATATATAATCCCTAGTGTTAATAATAATATAATAATAATATATAGTCCCTAGTGTTATTAATAATATATAATCCCTAGTGTTATTAATAATATATAATCCCTAGTGTTAATAATAATATAATAATAATATATAGTCCCTAGTGTTATTAATAATATATAATCCCTAGTGTTATTAATAATATATAATCCCTAGTGTTATTAATAATATATAATCCCTAGTGTTAATAATAATAAATAATCCCTAGTGTTAATAATAATATAATAATAATGTATAGTCCCTAGTGTTATTAATAATATATAATCCCTAGTGTTATTAATAATATATAGTCCCTAGTGTTAATAATATTAATGTGTTAATAATAATATAATATATAATCCCTAGTGTTAATAATAATATAATATATAATGCTTAGTGATAATAATAATGATATAATATATGATCACTAGTGTAAATAATAATATATAATACCTAGTGATAATAATAATATAATATATAATCCCTAGTGATAATAATAATATATAATACCTAGTGATAATAATAATATAATATATAATCCCTAGAGTTGATAATAATATGATATAATAATATATAATCCCTAGTGTTGATAATAATATAATATATAATCCCTAGTGTTGATAATAATATAATATATAATCCCTAGAGTTGATAATAATATGATATAATAATATATAATCCCTAGTGTTGATAATAATATAATATATAATCCCTAGAGTTGATAATAATATAATATAATAATATATAATCCCTATTGTTGATAATAATATAATATAATAATATATAATGCCTAGTGATAATAATATAATAATATATAATGCCTAGTGATAATAATATAATATATAATCCCTAGAGTTGATAATAATATAATATAATAATATATAATCCCTATTGTTGATAATAATATAATATAATAATATATAATCCCTATTGTTGATAATAATATAATAATATATAATGCCTAGTGATAATAATATAATAATATATAATGCCTAGTGATAATAATATAATAATATATAATGCATAGTGATAATAATAATATAATATATAATCCCTAGTGTTAACAATAATATATAATCCCTAGTGTTGATAATATAATAACAATAATAACAATAATAATAATATATAATCATTAGTGTTAATAATAATATAATAATATATAATGCCTAGTGATAATAATAATATATAATCCCTAGTGTTGATAATATAATAACAATAATAAAAATAATAATAATATATAATCATTAGTGTTAATAATAATATAATAATATATAATGCCTAGTGATAATAATATATAATCCCTAGTGTTAATAATAATATATAATGTCTAGTGATAATAATAATATATAATGTCTAGTGATAAAATTAATAAAATAAAATATAATCCATTGTGATATTAAAAATATATAGTCCCTAGTGTTGATAATAATATATAGTCCCTAGTGTTAATAATAATATAATAATATATAATCCCGAGTGTTATTAATAATATATAATCCCTAGTGTTAATAATAATATAATAATAATATATAATCCCTAGTGTTATTAATAATATATAATCCCTAGTGTTAATAATAATATAATAATAATATATAATCCCTAGTGTTATTAATAATATATAATCCCTAGTGTTATTAATAATATATAATCCCTAGTGTTATTAATAATATATAATCCCTAGTGTTAATAATAATATATAATCCCTAGTGTTAATAATAATATAATAATAATATATAGTCCCTAGTGTTATTAATAATATATAATCCCTAGTGTTATTAATAATATATAGTCCCTAGTGTTAATAATAATATATAATGCCTAATGATGATAATAATATAATATATAATCCCTAGAGTTGATAATAATATAATATAATAATATATAATACCTAGTGATAATAATAATATAATAATATATGATCACTAGTGTAAATAATAATATATAATATATAATAACCTAGTATAATATATAAATATAATAATAATATATAATACCTAGTGATAATAATAATATATAATAATCCCTAGTGATAATAATATAATATATAATCCCTAGAGTTGATAATAATATGATATAATAATATATAATCCCTAGTGTTGATAATAATATAATATATAATCCCTAGTGTGATAATAATAATATAATATATAATCCCTAGTTGATAATAATATGATAATAATAATATATAATAGTGTTGATAATAATATAATATATAATCCCTAGAGTTGTTAATAATATAATATAATAATATATAATCCCTATTGTTGATAATAATATAATATAATAATATATAATGCCTAGTGATAATAATATAATAATATATAATGCCTAGTGATAATAATATAATAATATATAATGCATAGTGATAATAATAATATAATATATAATGCCTAGTGTTAATAATAATATAATATATAATGCCTAGTGTTAATAATAATAATAATAATAATAATAATAATAATAATAAAATCACTAGTGTTAATAATAATGTAATAATAATATATTGGATAAATCAATCTTGCTCTATCACTCTGCTACGCTTCTGTACATAGAACACCACACTTCATTATGACCTCATTTCCTTTTCACACAGAAGGAAGTAAAAGAGACAGAAAAAAATAATATCTTGTTTAATAAGCAATAATCTTCTGGCTTGATATAGAATCACATGAATATATTTGACTGAATAGTGCTTACCTTTAACATGCCATGTTATCAACCCCTGTAAGCTTTTATTCTGCGCCCTGTTTACAGAAAGATGAGCTTCGGTAGTAGTAGGTGACACGCTAACAAGTTGTGGCGTTGACTGAACTGTACTGTAGGCTGCAGCAAGCAGCAGAACGTGACATGAACATTCACTTTTAATATGCACAATAATACATTCACAATAATATGTCATCATTTAATACCAGTGATGCATTTTGTTGCTCTATTGGCTTTAAAGATCTAAGAAGATAGTTTTAGAAGAGATGAGCCACCCCCCAAACACATTGTTGGAAGAGTTTAAGGGCTGAAAAGGAAGGCTTTTCCCTATAATAATGCCTGTCTAACTTGCCTCTCTTACCCCCCTCCTCCTCTTGCACCTCCGCCCATCCTGTGTAGGGTTACTTTAGTGATCCTTGGAATGTTTTTGACTTCCTCATCGTAATTGGCAGCATAATAGACGTCATTCTGAGTGAGATCAACGTAAGTACATCGCCACCCCTCTCTCTCCACTCGCTCTGTCCCTCTCTCTCTCTCTCTCTCTCTCTTCTTTTCTCTTTCCTTCTCTTTCTTTGTGACAATCTTGTCTTCTATAGCACCATTCTCTGGTGTGGTTTCTTTCCCCAAAGTCCACCCTCCTCCCTTCCTCTCCCCTCTTCCTTCCTCCATCATTCATTTCAAGATGGCCGCTCTCATTCAGGGTTTCCCAGGCATCACGTGATGAAAAAAAGGTGCTTCCTCGTTCTTCACAGTACACAGAACAACAGTTGAGCGTTCTAGAGTACCGAAAGAGTTCTAGAGTACCGAAAGAGTTCTAGAGTACTGAAAGAGTTCTAGAGAACTGAAAGAGTTCTAGAGTACTGAAAGGGTTCTAGAGTACTGAAAGAGTTCTAGAGTACTGAAAGAGTTCTAGAGTACTGAAAGGGTTCTAGAGACCTTGTCTCTAAAGCGAGACTGTGACATGTCCTAGGGTTTTCACTTTGACTAACAAGACACACTAACTAACCAAAGAAACTCAACTATTCTTTTATTTAAATGGTTTGTTTTGGTTGTGATTTTGTTATTGTTGTTGTTTATTGATGTTGTTTTCCCACATGGACAAGCATGACTGGTCGCCGCTTCTCCTCTCGATCATCTTGGATTTTGCTCCTTTTATTTCCTCCCGTTTTCAAACTTCAACTGTCATTTAATTTTCAACCAATGTCCTTCCTCCCTCTCTACCTTCCGCTAATCCCAGAAGTTCATATATAACTGTTTTCTCTCTTATCTTTCCCTCTCTCCTTTTGTTGCTTCTTTTCTTTCCATTTTCGTTTGTTTGTTTGTTTGTTTGTTTGTTTGTTTGTTTCTTCCACCCAACGCAGCATTATTTTGTTGATGCATGGAACACATTTGATGCCTTAATAGTTGTGGGTAGCGTTGTTGACATAGCGATCACTGAGGTTAACGTAAGTAGACCACCTTTCAGTCTGCCTGCCTGCCTCTCACTCTCACCTCTGAGCATCAATACAATGTAGACTATTGCATTGTCTCAGCACTTGTTTTGGCTTTGTTTTTTGTACATTTCTTTCAATGTATATTATCATCACAATTGGGGACATGTGAAGTCCCCAAGGCATGAATGACACTGTATAGCATGATTGGAAAAAAGGGTGATATATTCAGGCCTGAAGAAATGTAATTGTAAACTATGTGTATACATAAAGCCTTTAGCTTGTATGCAAAACTATGCATGTAGACGTGCATTTATTCATGAATATTTATTGTTGAGTGATGTCACCTTTCATGAGAAATTCTTGGCCTTGTTCATAATGTAAACAAAAGGTGACCAGAATATAAACAGAAATGTATCTCCTATATAAAAGACATTTAGTCTCTATTGAGGGGCTCCCGAGTGGCCCAGCAGTCTAAGGCACTGCATCTCAGTGCAAGAGGTGTCACTACAGTCCCTGGTTTGTATCCAGGCTGAATCACATCTGGTCATGATTGTCCCATAGGGTGGTGCTCAATTGGCCCAGCGTTGTTTGAGTTTGACCAGAGTAGGCAGTCATTGTAAAAGAGAATTTGTTCTTAACTGACCTGCCTAGATAAATTTAAAAAATGCATTTTGTCCCTAGTGAATCTAGATATCTATTTTGAGACATCCCATGATGAGACATGAGAACCATTGAATGAGTATTTACACTCTTAAAGGTAAATGTGAAAATGTTGCTTCTTCATATTCATCGTCTCCAGCACCACCCCAACATCAAATAGTGTGTTTCTATGATAAGTAGTAAAAAATAAAAATAAAAAAAAACGATAGAGGAAGATAGGTGTTTCCAATGACCTCATCAACCAATTAGTAATGCCTCCTCATAATTGGTTAAAATCACACGATGCACACCGATGATGTCATTGGAAACATTTATCTTCCTCTTATCTCTTTTTTACTATGAAACGTAGAAACGCACCGTTTTCACCAATGTTGATGTTGGGGTGGTGCTGTAGAGGATGAATATGAAGTTGAAAAATGTTAAACATTTCCTTTAACACCAAGCTCACAGGTGAATCCTACAGTAACTCTTTTATACCTGAGTCTATTGCACTTAAATGGACCTCGTAGCTTATTTGGTCGATTGCTCAATCCTATAGCAGCTCGATACAGTCTGTGACTGTGTCAGATGACGGATCGGATCCCCATAGTTGATGTGGGCTTATCTGTCTATTGTATCTGCCGGTCGGTTCATGAACCTTATCTGTCTATTGTATCTGCCGGTCGGTTCATGAACCTTATCTGTCTATTGTATCTGCCGGTCGGTTCATGAACCTGTCATCTCTCTGGGACAGCATAGTGGAACAGCCTGCTTTCCTTTAACCATGAAAGACACTTCACCCTCTCCTCTAGTTTAGACGACGACAACACATGGCTTCAGATCACTAACAAAGGCATGTTTCTGAGAACAGAAAACGACTTAAAATGCTACATTGAGTGCGCTGATTATATTAGTTATATGCTGTGTGTGTTGTTATTGTTGCGTTGTAATTGTGTAGTACTAGCGCTTTGTGTTTGTCTATACACAATAAGTCCTTCTAGAATTTCGTTGAGACTAAATCCAACTATTTCCTTACAGTACCAACTTGTATCTATTAGTTCTGCTCGTGTCCTACGGTTGGGTTGAATAGTTAACTCTTTGAGAAGCAGCGATAGTGTTCGGCTGCCCTGTGGATGACAAGTGTGGTTTTCTTCTCTTTGAAAGTG